>NC_092214.1:147053-317449 GCF_043381705.1 Parasteatoda tepidariorum
AGCTTTATATATATATATATATATATATTCTTCGTTTATTCATTTAACCCCCTAACTTTCCTTCCCCAAAAATTTTTGGGATTATTGTTGCGATCCCTTTGTTAACTTATCAGTGCTTTCTGACGCGACTTTCGTAAAATTATTTACATTTTCTAACATAACAAATTTCGTGAATTTTGCTGATATTGATTGATAGTTTTGTTAATTAAATACCTAAAAATAGTCTTACTGCATGCATTGCCGTCTCATTCATTTTCAACTTATTATATAGTTTGAATAACATCATTTTACAGTTTAAGCAAAAAATGATTATTTACTAAAATGTAATTGATTAAGCTTTACGAATTTGCATCGAGCTAAAACCTTTAACAGATTAAATATGAATAGAGCATGATCTCAGATTTTGACATTTAAAGAAGAAAGTAAATTATCAAAATAAACATCAGTATACGAATTTAGAATAATTTTTTAAAGAAACAAACCTTTTTGTAACAATTATAAACTTTTCATGGATTTTTTAAATATTATTTTTCTTTCAAAAGAATTAGCACACTAATTTCCCAATGTCATGTACTATGTAGCCTTTAATGGCAATTTTAATGTGAAAGGAAAATTCAAAATAATAAGGAAAAAAAAATAGCATAATTAACTATAATTGATTTTGTCTTTCCTGCAGATATTATCATTTGAGGATATATGATTCATTTTCTTCAAAAATTGAAAATAAATAAATCTTTTAAATAGCAAAATAATAGGCAATGCCAGAGAGACATGCGATTAGACGAAATTCAAAGAAATAAAGAATCATTTTTCATATGTAACATTGATTGAATTGCAAGACCAGTGAAATAAAGGACTCGCTTTCGGGTAAAGAGATTTGGATCTTCAGAGGCTTAAAAGGGAAGCTGAGAAGATGACCCCAAAAGAGTAAGTGGCGTAAAGTGGTGCATGGATTCTCGAAGTAAACTCCTTGGTTAAATGTCCCCCAAAAAACGATTGTAATTAATGCAGTAAACACTGTAGGGGGGCAAAAAAACCAGTTAGAAAAATTTAAAGCATTTAAATAACTGTAGTGCTATACTTTTGATTCATTTTTAACTAAATGTGGGTTGAAGTTATTCTATTGTATACAATTTACTATTTACAAAAAAATATTCCGAATTTTTCATTGATGTAAAAAAATATATAAATTTAACACTAGAGTGCCCAAGGAAGTCATTTTGACTGCTTTTTTAATTAGAAAAACAATAATGTATATAATGACACAATTTCTGAGAATTTTGTGACTTTTTGTACAACATATAATTTTGTTTTATTGTTAATATTTACTAATAACTTGTTATATAACTGTAAATGATATAAAAAAAACCTTAAAAATTAATTTTAAGCAAATTTCTTTACGCATTAGTAATTCTTTCACAATCCAGTCATTTTGACTGCTTTTGGACAATATAGGTTTAAACTAAGTTTTTGTCTTTCTAGTGTTAATGACCTAAAACTTTATTATTAAACTTGCTGCTTCATTACTAAATCACATTTTATTCTTCATAAAATATTTTGTTTGAGCCAAACATCTCCCGCTAAATAATTTCGTAATAAAAATAAGCAATGTAATTAATTTTAGTGTCCTTAATCTCCAACTGTATGGTTCCTTTGGCTGGATTGTTTCTCCCTCTTTTTGCATACTATTATTGAGGGGAACGATAATAGATGTTAAGGGCAAAATGCTTTAGGGAAGGGAAAACTCTAAACTTCGTTTAAAATAACACAATTTTCCTCTCATTACTTTCATTTACGTTCCTAATTCGATAGATAAAATATACAGCAGTAATTTTATCGTTCACAAAATATCATTTCATAGATAAATATGTATTTTTTTTACATACTATTGTACTACCATTCATCCTCTCTGTACTATCTATTATACTACCTTTCATTTTTCGTCATCTGGGTAGACATCGAAAGTCACATCGAATTTTTATATCCTAATAATTAATAACCAGATGTTTTTATGAATTTCAAAAATTATATAAAAATATTGTACTATGTTGTTTAAATGATTCGGTGTTTACATGAGTTCAGCATATTAAAGTACTCGGAGTGCAAAAAGATATAGTTGGGGAGAAAAAGTAAGCGGTCCTTGAATTCACATACTGAATATAGTTTTAACAATTTTAACACCTCTTTTTTAAAAGTTAAAATATTTATTGCCTTGTGTGAAGAGAGAGTATAATGCAAGGCTGAGGAGAGAAGAAAGGGGACAATAAGATCCATAGTTTGTAAGGAATTTTTGTAAGAATTTTTTTTCTATTTTCCAAAAGAAAATATGTATCAATATCAAAATTAGGAAAATATTTAAATGCTTATCTACTTTTTGCAACACAGAAGAGAATGAAAATAAGGAAAATGCAATTATAAGCAACATGACCCCAGATGACTGAACATCAAAAGGGCATTTCACCTACCAGGTCACCATGCCTGGTATTCCTGGTATCTTAACTTGCTAAAAAATATTAAGCAAGATTGTGACAAAATCCTAGTCTGTTCAACCTGTTCCAAAATACTAATCTGAGACAAAATACCATCTGTTCCAAAATACTAATCTGAGACAAAATACCATCTGTTCCAAAATACCAGCCTGTGACAGAATAGCAGGAACTTTCGAATTCTTTGACTAAACCGATCTTTTGATCTACGAATTTGGTTTTTTTGTTATTAAAAGAGTGGTTTCAAAAGTTGAAACAGAAGAAAGTTCGAAAGTTTAGGCCTGTTAATTTAATGTTTTTATGCCTTTTAATTTTACTTAGGCTCGTTAATTTTACTTTCACATAATCGTTCGAAATTTTTAAGCGAATAAAATAATTTTTTCATTTAAAACTATAAAATTTGTTTAGCTAAAAGAAATCTAATTTAATTTTTTTTCATAACTTGTTTATTAATTTATATTAATTTGTTTAATAATGGTCGACACAATTTTGAATACCTTAGTTTCTCCAAATGATGTAAATTTCTGCTCAGACAGATCATGCGCAAGTGACCGGAATAGGTGATAATCCAAAGGGGCAAGATCTTGCGAATACGGTGGGTGGGGTAGAACTTCCTATTGAAGTATTTCCAAATAGAAAAATCATTTTTCATGAAAAATAGATGTTCAATCTCTCTTGGCTTCAGTTCGTACGGAACCCAACTTCCTTGCTTTTGGATCATTTCCAACGATTTCAAACGATGTGAAATTGCTTGATGAGTCACTTGTATTGTAAGAGCTAGATCTTTTTCTGTTTGGGACGAATATTCTTCCAATAATTCTTCCATGTCCATGTCTTCGTACAATTTCGACTTTCCATGGTGTTCTTTGTCTTCCACGTCAAACTCACCGTTTCTAAACTTATGAAACCACTCACGACAACTTCTCTCACTTAAAGCACCATGTCCTTCTCCAAGAAATCGAAGTGCCTCAGCTTCAGATTTCTTCAAATTAACGAGGAAAATCAAAGGTTCCCGCAAAGGATGCCTATTTGGCATAAAACTCGACACTTTTGCACGAAATCAATTGCGTAATGCAAATACGGAATCACCAAAGCTTTAAGGTTACGTTGTTACCAGATGAACAAACATACAATAAGACGTTTTACACCATTACCTTCTGGTAATGCCATCGTGTGACGAGTGGCGGGAATTTATTTCTACACCCAATAAAATCAAATGAATTAATCTTAAAATGGTTTTACACAGCGTATTTTCTCAGGTTCAATGGTTTGTATTTCTATGCTTAGTTATTTCGCATGATGCCTCTGAAAATGCCTTCAAAAACCATGCCTAGACAATCATGTACATTTTTTAAAAAAATTCTACTATAATTATAACAAAAACTGCCTATGAAATGCGGAACAAATGTACGAATTCCCTCTTCTCTTTGAACCAGACTTTTTTTTTGGAAGAGGGAGAAACACGGCTTTACAAAAAGCATTACAGAAGTTACCTGTTGCAGAAAATATTAGCCAGCTTTATTTTGGTGACTAATAGAATCGACTCACTTTGATGATTCGAATCATTGATTCAAATCACTGATTCACTTGTTGATTCAATTCATGACACAAATCAGTTACCGATTCGAATCAGTGAGTAGTTTGATAAAATGATTTATCGATTATAAAATAGACATTTTTTTAAACATTTTTACAGCAGTATTTATATGCCTCAATATAATTTTATTATATTCTGGTTGGTTGGTTTTAATGCCACTTGCCACACGGTGAAGCCTGCTTGGTGAAACCGAGCAAATTTAAGGCAGAGTGTGCGATTCTTGATTTTCAGTGGCGTCATCTATGGCCAAGAATTCGACTTCGCCACACCATACGTCACACCTATTTATAAGGCGGACCCATTCATACATCCATTCATTCATTCACAGATCTTAATTTTGACCTGAATCAGAGAACGATCGTTCTCCAATCCAGTACCCACAGAGGTGTTGATTTGTTATGGGAACATGAAGGATTTTGCGACTCGACAGAATTTTAACCTGCATCAGTCACCAACTACACGGGGAGTCTTCAGCCGACGGGGTTTGAACGCACGAACTCTCGGGCATGGGCCCAGAGCCCTACCGACCAGGCTATCCCGGCTCATTATATTCTAAAAAAGCTTAACTATTGTAATTATTCCTCGTATTTGCCTTTCTCTTGAAGAGATGATTCAAAAATATCTTTTTAATTTTGATACGAATACAATGCAAAAAAAAAAAAATTAGACCTTGCTCGTTGCGTTCACTAATCCCCAGAATTGCTTTTGTATTTCCTTCGGAATAGCTTTTTTAATACTAACAGTTCTAGTTCAACTTTTTATGAACAGTGATACATTTTCTTATACGCATCCTCTGAAACCTTTGATTCTTATACTTTTTAGTGGGCCGAAAAAAAAGGCGTTGCTCTTGTGGTCGGGCTAACCACGGAAGGTTTTTGTAATTTTATTCCACATGTGCTGGTTAGTTTCATCAAAAAGAGCTCCTCGAAACTAGCTCGATCCAGAAGCTTTCTTGTTTTGCAATGGGCGTGAAATTTCTGGGCTACGGAGTTGCACTTTAATAGTAGTAAAAAAACACTAACTTATTTTGTAAAAATTAGTAGTATTAAAAAATAAAATGAACCCTAGAATACATGGGTATTGCTAAAGAGAGAGAGAGAGCCACAAATCATTTAGAAAAATAAGGAGAATCTTTTTTCTTCTCATAAGGTTTGATTTTCTGACCTATTAAATTATTAATCACACTTCTTATCGTAAACAACCGATGTTGCTTTTTTTTCAGCCTCCGAAATTCTCAAGAATATTAATTTCCAGGAAGGATAGGCAGATTGTAGGTTCAGCATTAATTTAGATGACAGTAGAGTTTTTATTGTTGTTTCCTGTTTCAATTGATTTGCTTTTCTTTTTTTCTCAAAAATGCTATTTACAAAAAAAAAAAAAAAAAAAAAAAAAAAAAAAAAAAANAAAAAAAAAAAAAAAAAAAAAAAAAAAAAAAAAAAGGGTGATTCTTACTTCATATACTCAACTTTTTTGGTTTTTTCGCTTTTTGTCTTTTTTTTTTGCCTTTTATTGTTCTGACGTCACATTTCATATTTAAAACTATTTACGTCGCTACTCTTAGCATGTTTCTATTAGTTTTGTGACTATGAAATTGATAATTTTTCTTTAAAAATCAAATATGGGACATGACACAAATTACAGTGAAATACTCGGTTAGCTCTAAAATAACGCTGTGAAAGTGCCGAAATCGAATCAAGTGACTCAGATCACTGATTGGATTCATGTGATTTTGATTATTGATTCAAGTTAAGGAATTCAAAGCAGTCATTCGCATCAAACAATTCAGATCAATGAAGCGAATCAAATAATTTGTAACAATAATTCAAAACAAATGATTTGGAGCAATTATTCGAATCAAGTGATTCAAATCACTGATTTAAATCATCTGATTCGGATCATTGTTAAGTATAAAGATGATCACTATTTGAATGAAATGATTTCAGATCAGTGATTCGAATCATGCTATTCGGATTAATGATTAGAATAAATTGATTCAAATCAAGCGATTCCGATCACTCATTCGAACCATGTGATTTGGATCACTATTCGAATCAAGTGATTCAATTCAGTTATTAGAATCGTGCGATTTGGATCAATATTCAAATCGTGATTCAGATTACCCTCTTGAATCACGTGATTCGTATCACTGATTCGAATCATGTGATTTGAATCATTGATTCTTATGGAGTTATTTAGATCACTGATTCGAATCATGCGATTCAGATCACTATTCAAATCAAGTAAATCAGGTCAGTGATTCGAATCAAGTGATTCAAATCACAGATTCAACTCGTACGATTCTGATCAATAGTTTGAAGCAAGTGAATTAAATCTCTGATTTAAATCCTGTGATTCAAATCACTGATTCGAATCATGTATCATGTAATTTGGATCACAAATCGAATAAAGTGATTGAATTCCTTGATTCGAATTACGTGATTTGGATCAATATTCGATTCAAGTGATTCAGAGCACTGATTCGAATAAATTAATTGAGATCACTGATTCAAATCAATTGATTGAGATCCCTGATTCAAATTATGTAATTCGGATTACTTATTCTTATGAAGTAATTCAGATCACTGATTCGAATCATGCTGCTTGGATCAGGTGATTCGAATCACGTGATTTAGAGCAGTGTTAGAACGAAGTTATTTATATCACTGATTGAAAAAATGTGCTTCAAATGAAGTGATTTCAATCACTAATTCAAATCAGGCGATTCGGATCGCTATTTGAATCAAGCAATTCGGTTCATTGATTTGGATCGCTATTCGAATCAAGTGATTCAGATCAGTGAGTCGAATCATGTGATTTGGATTAATATTCGAATCAAATTGCTCAAATAACTGATTCAAATCATGGGATTCCTATCAATATTCGAATCAACCGATTCAAATCGTGTTATTTGGATTATTATTATTATTTGGACTTTAAAAAATATATGAGTTCCATGCTTAGACTCTTTCTCATACAACTTCTGATGTTTAATTCAATTTCATGAAAAAAAGAAAACTTATTAACTGATATTAGCTTCAGTTCTTAAAAATTTAAAAAAAAATAATTAATAGCTAACTTAAAATTTTAACATTGAAAACAACCAATTTTAAAAGTAAAAATGAAATGTTTACAAATTTCATATAAATATTTGTATTTTTAATGTTCATGTCTATAGTGTCTACTCTCAATATTAAGAAGGAATTAATAAAATTTTTTAAACTTAGTTTATGTACTCTCCTTTGTTCTTCACACAGAAGCAAGCTAAAATTACCATTAAATTTTGCTACATTATAGCAGTAGTTGACAATCCGTGACATAAATAATACAAAAAAAGAATAAAATGACATCAATATATTATGTTGTAACACTACTTGTAAGAAATTTTGTTTTTATTCCGCGTTCTATAATATCAAGAAATGTCGTTTATTCAATTCAAATTGAGTGTTTCAACAGCTTATTTTAAGGGAGTATTTTAAATACAAATGAGATAAATATGAAGACTTAATGAGAGATGACAAATCTATATTCTTGGAAAAAATCTCGAATAGGGTTAAGTTAAGTAAAAATATAAATTGAAACTCAGGGAATGTACTAAACTTTTCAATTTAGTTCAATATCCTATGTTTCACTTGATATTCAATATAAAAATCAACGAAAACTGATGGGGCATTATATTAAGTAGTTTCTTATCATTTTCTTCGACTTGGACTTCTTTCGATTCAGAAGTTTTCTTTCGATTCAGAAATTTGTCAAAATCTGCTGAGATAATAGTTTGAATATACTTTGATAGTCTTAAGTCAAAGCTGACGACAGCTCTAGTTTTCATTGTGAGTTCATCAAGAAGAGTCCACTTTCTTGTCTCAAAGTAATGATAGATGATATTAGTAAAGGCGGATTCAGGGGAAATATGATGCAACAAACAGTGGTCGTTATTTTATTTATTTTTTTTTTTTTGACAAGACTATTACATACACTTTTTTGTTTTTCTGTTTTCTCCATTAGACTGTCAGCACTACCAGGACCTAGTTAGGTGGGATACAGAGAAGGGATTCCGTGCCAGTTAGGGGGTTATAATTTGTCTACGGTAAGAACTCCCCCCGCCCCAAAGTCTGAGACCGTCAGTTGCTGTAGGAACAAGAATAGCTCATTTTAGGGAGGGTAGCTTTTCTTCACTCTATTCCCTTGCAAAAAAAAGATTCCCTTTCTCTCGCAAATCCAAGCCAAAACCTGTCCCAAACAATAACCCCCACACCCTTAATTGAAATAGTTATACCTCGTTTCCACAGTCACCGCCACGGGTCCAGACGAATGGTTGGGGGAATTCCTTTTTAAGACAAACTATACCTGTCCTTGTTTTGTTTAATTTGCTTAATTCACTCGGAATTGTTATTTAACAGATGTATAAAGGAATTTATTTGTCCGTATGTTTTTTTTCCTTGTATTGAAAGCACTTCGCATATTTTTTTTTTTTTTTTTTTTTTTTTTTTTTTGATTTTNTTTTTTTTTTTTTTTTATAAAATAAAGGAAGTGAGCAAATCTTAGCCCCAATTTTGCATAGGAGTAATATAGGTCATGTTGTCTTCTCGGCACAACGTTCTTAATAATGTACTTCCACACGATTATTATTAGGCCAAAATTCATTATTTATTGTTAAAATTTGATTTAAACTTGGCTGGTGATGTTACACTGAACAAAAAGAATAAATTTTTGCAGTATAAATAATTATTTAACGTACATACACAGTATGTATTCACTTGTGACTCAATGTTTCCACGAGTTGATTTTTAAGGTCAAAGGAACGTGCTAAGATCATTTCTGCATGAAATTTTGAATATTTTTTTTTATCATTTAAAATATAAAGTTACATTTTTTTTAACAGTTCTTTATGACTCATGGGTTCATTTGCAAATACATTATAGTCTAATGATTTGGGAATGTGACTATTACATAACGACCATCTGAAATGAATAGATGACTTTAAAAAAATTTCTGAAAATTTTATTAGATACACTAAATATGAATTCAAATCTACTTCCGTCTTTGTATAAAATATGATCCCAAACGAGTGTGAAAACGCGAAACATAAACTTAACGAAATATATCAAATACTGATAAATGTATTACTGAAGTTATTTAGCTCCCAAATCCTTCAATAGTATTTGCAAAAATGCTCAATCAAATGGTAATAAAAGACTATTAACCCTTTCGCGCCGACTATCACAAATACGAGCCATCATAAAACCGTATCAATCAGGGTAAAAAGATAAAACTGGTAGCTAAAGTAGTTCTCTAGCAGTTTATTTGTGGGAGGGGTTATAATTGCTTGATTTATTTAATTCACCATTACCTAGTTCAAAATAAAACTATTTAGTTATACTTTGAACTAACATTGATTATATCTATGATAAGGGGCCGGGATAGCCTGGTTGGTAGGGCACTGGACCCATGTCCAAGATGTCGTGGGTTCGATCCCCGTTGGCCAAAGACTCCCCGTGCAGTAAATGGTGACTGATGCACGTTAAATCTGTCGAGTCGCAAAGTCCTCTATGTTCCCATAACAAATCAATACCTTTGGGGATATTGATCCAGGAGTTTCCTTGTCTTCTGGATTGGTTCAAAATTACAAGGCCACGGAGTTGAACATCAGTAGTCATAAACCCAAAAAATTGAGTCGGCTGTTCAACGACGGATATAAGATATAAAAATATATCTATGCTTAAACTACCAGTAATTAAAGTAAAGGCAAAGTAAGTTTGTCAAATTAGCAAAGCCTACATTTAAGTTACCGTTTTTTATTTATTTACATCCTGATTCTGATTTTGTACAAATGCTTTTATGAATCACCCGTCCCCAAGGGGTTAATGAACCTCTTCACAAAACATATAATTTTACTTACATACTTAATTCTGTTTAATGTTAGTAAATAATCATCATAATAAAATCTTTTTGTTAGTCTATGATGTACATACATCTTTTTCGATCAATATGTCACTTTTATCATTACAATTATTAACATTCGATTAGCATATTATTGGCATGTTAGTCTACGAAGAACAAGCATGTTTTTCGATCAATATGTCACTTTTATCATCACATTTATCAACATTCGATTAACGATTCGAAAACGGACGTTATATCTCGAGTGCCCCATAAATATTAACTAAGAAATTAGTCGACAAATTTAAAAAAAATAATGCAATTCATCAACTAACAAAATATTTGGCAATCTATATTAACATACGTTTTTAAAATACACTAGATAGGCGTGCATTAATTTGATGGTGTAATTTCTGAACATACATCAGGGTGTTTGAAAATAAAGATTTCGCAAACAAAAAAAGCATGATTAAAAGTACAGATAATGAGTAACCACAAATTACTTAGTATAAGAATTGAGGGGACCATTCAAAGGGATTATCCTAGTAATAAATTTTGCTTCAATCTTTTACAATTTGTTACACACTTTATTATTTTTGATACTTCAAATAGCAAAAAATACTGCACATGAATTATATGAAAAAATTACTTTTTTTATAAATAAATTTTAAAAAAAAGCTCTAAAATTTATTTTCTTGTTATATCAGAAATTCGAAAAAGATTTTTTCTTTTGTATTTTTTTTTAAATGAGCATAACAATCAAAAGAATTTTTGGTAGTCTAGAAATATTTGGTATCATACCTCGCAGAAGGTGGATGACCATAATTAACCGGCTGACGGCCAACAGTTGTAATTGGTGGCAAAGCAGCTTCTAACTCAGATGCCATCTTTCATTCTGGAAATTAAATCAAGCACGATTAATATAAACAAAAATATTTATACAGTTAAAGAAAATATCATTGTTGGGTATTATCATAATTCTATCTTGATACTCTTCATGTACATTTCAACAATTTTAAGCATGCATATAAAAACTATGAAATGATCCAAAATAGTGGGGAGAAGTTTGTTGGCTGCATCTCTAGGTTCATCCTTTTAAAATGAGATGAAACAGAATTTGCCATGAAACGTTGTATAGCGTTCTTTTAACGACGCGAGTTCCTAAACAACCATGTTTCTGAAATTATTGGTCCTCGTTAAACTGTGCTACCGTAAAGTGCTCGACTTCGCGCGCAGGTCGTCGGGCTACCGAAGCGGGGGTGCCATCCCCTCCGCAGAGGATCAAAATTGTGATGACATGTCTTCGGATCATCCTCCGGGATGTTTCCCAGACCGTCGCCAACAGCCCATTGTGCAGCTCTAGTGCGACGTAAATTAACAACAACAACAAATTTTAATTTTAGTTTTATTTTCCATTCTTACTGTCGGAACTTCGTGCACTTCTTTTTAAAATCTGTTTTCTTCATACAAGTCTGGTGAGTCTTGAGAATGGGTGTCTGTTTTCGGACACTCGAAACGTGTCGACTTTTTCACTTAAATAATTTACGAAGCAAACTAAGTAACACTTATCAAATTAATTTAATCTGATCTAACAAAACTCTAGCGGTATCCAGACTTTCAGAGATATTTCAATGTGCATTTGACATAATTACCTAATAGATCCTATTATCACATACTCATGATTTGAAGAGTCACATGCTAAATAATTAGTTCAAACGTTTGGATTTATAAATATTCTTAAATAAAATTAAAAGTGCGTCATAATTTGCACGAAATTGTCGATAAATAAAAGAGTTTTATAATTGTGAGCGAATATTTGTTTAAATAGTTCCATGAATATGGTGACTTACGTAAAAAGAAATATTAGCATTAAGGAGATTAAACGTTCTTCAGACTAAACTAATGTGACAGCATTTTAAAGACATCCTATTAGTTCTTCGAAAAGAAGTCATTTATTTAATATACGTGTCACTTTAAACATCGCCTACTTTAATTATTCAACATTATCTTTCAAAAGATCGTATGTTGTTATATGAAAATTCAATCATTCCGCTATTCCGCTTTATTTTATTTTGCACTTTCTTCATTTAAATGCGCGAGTCTACAAAATTTACCCAATATACATTATTTATGCTTTAATATATATATATATATATATATATATATATGAATCCTTAAGGGCGCATTAAATATTCGTTAGTCTTAAAAATCAATTCATTTTTTCGATCCATTTCGATTCATTTTAGATTCGGCATTGAAAGGTTGTTGCTAACGAGGGTGAATACATTATTGATTAAAAGTAAAATCTTGATGACAAATATCAAATGCACCGTAACGACATTACTTTCCGGTCTACTTAATATATATATTTAGATTAATACTATTTAGATATCGGGCACTGGGAACGTTAACAGCAGCAGATTTCTGTCGTTGTTTATGTTATGTGCCCTAAATATGCAATATACTTATCGATTTAAATAAAATTAATACTATAATAACTTTTTTCATTAAATTTTTAGACTTAACTTAAACAATAAATTTGTGGAAAAAAAATTATCAGCGTTGATCTTTTGGATAATTCTATATTTACGTGTAAGTAAATAAAATTTTTCAGAAATATTGAAAAAAAAAACATAAAAAAATACCTCTTGCTTATGCACCACCTCTTTTATGCGCCTTTTTCTTATACGATGGTTTTTTCTGATCATTCAATAGGATAATTATCTTTCGTTTATGCGTCGCTCTGAAAATAAATTTTTCAATTATGCGCCAAAATTTTTCTTAGAATGGACAAAAGTTGTAATTTTTTTCTTTAAATAGAAAAACACACAATTTCTTTTTCTCGACTTTCTAACTATTTTAGTTTCGTGAAATTTTTTGCTATTTTGAATAGGGTGTCTCATCTGTTACACCTCTCACATTGAAAACCCACATTTTTTTAAGGAAAGAATCTTTGCTCAAGCCCAGCTGTTAACTTTACTCCCATGCTGTTTCCTGGGAAAAGGACAGCTGCAATACGAAAGATGAAAGTGACCGTCACTTGTTTTCTGTCAGATAGACTGTTAAGTTTACTGTTAAGTCAGACTGTTAAGTTATAGCGAACTTATAGCGATAGCTATTATTCAGTTTTAACGATAAAGAAGTTAATGAAAAAGTTCCACCAAATCATACAAAAGCGTTTGAAGGTTTAGCCATTATTCGTGATTATTTGCAGTGTAATTCAGCTACTGAAACTCTCTTTTCCTATTTTTATGCACTTTAAAAAACTGTTTTTGATATTCATCGGCAAAAAGAAAAATAAACATCTATTATGGACTATTTAATATGAAAATAAATTGTTATTAAGTATGTTGCCATTTTTGTTTCTTTGTATAGTTACAGTAAATATCAAACCATTATAAATATTAACATTTAATCTTTAGAAATAATTTTATTCATACTCTGATTACAATTTATGTTGCATTTTATAACTTTGAATGGGCTTTTCACTTATGCGTCTCTTTCACTTATGTGCTTTTTTCCCCCTTGGTCCCTTAGACCAGTGACTTGAAAAATTACTTAATGGGAAAGCATTTAGACAGGTTGCCTGCCTTCCTCTGATTTGGAACTCAGGAAACCATTTTTTATACGATCATTTCGATTGCATCGCATACCGCGAATGTGGAGTCATTTTGAGTTCTTTTCCTTTTTTTTTACATTAACGATGTCTATTTTTTAAGGTAAAAGAACTTATTAGTGTTTGGGAAAACACATAGGATAAAATAAAACTATTAACATTAAAACGTTATAAATAATTAATTAAATAAGAAATAAAATAAACTGGAAATGCGAGAACAAGTTTTTTGTTTCAAATAATATTTCATTTAAATTTCACATAAGTACTAACGGAATTGTCAGAAACTTTCTTCTTCAGCAACACAGCTGACAAAGACATGAGGAAGAGGTTTAGAACAACATTTTTCATAAATAATATTTGTCAATATGTTTTCTAAGTTGGTTTTTCATTTTATCTTTTCCCACATGCATTTTTTCAAGATTTTTATGATACTAGGAAGTTCCGCCCCTTGCTCACCAACCTTCGTAATAGCTACTCATACATCTTAGTTTGTTTTTCCCTATATCGATATTTTTTTAAAGAGAAAATATATAATTATTGAAATTTTATGTAAGAAAATTTTGTTAATATGTCAATAGTAAAAAATTGCATGTGAAAAAAATAAACTGAGCTTGAAAGATATAAACATTGGAAATATATAATTTTTGATGAAATAAGAAGTAATTTTTCTAGCTAATTAATTAAAAGATTTATGTTTTTCTGATTAAATTCTTTGCGATCACCACCATTGTTATCATTGTAAAAGTTTGTTCCTTTTTTTTTGACAAGATTTTAAACTGTATTATTGTGAATTTCTCATTGTGGGGGAACATTATATAAGTATAATTTTCATTTTATCGACAGAAAATTTTTGTCGCTTAAATAGCCTGTTAACGAAAAGACCTTGTCAATGAAATGACATATGGACGAAGTAGTTTTATTATCTCACAGATTCATTATATACTGTCTTTTTCTCCTGGCTAACTTCATCCATCGTTCACTCCCTACATCAAGAATCATTCACGATAGTTATTGCAATTGCTTTTGCGATGCTAATCTTCAATACAGCACGTTAAAAAATTAATCTTCTAAATAAATGTGTTAAATATGACTAGAAAAAAATTGTGTAAAATACAACATAAATGTGTAAAATACAATTAGAACACCAAATGTAAAAAAGGTTTTATTTATGCAACGTGATGTGAACATCGGAGTAGGCAATTTTCAAATTAAAAGCTTCTTTTCTGTCAACTTCAACATATTATAAAGATTTTGCATTAGGCTAGGCTAGGATTTAAAAATTCCAACACAAATATACTAAATTACAAAGAAGTGAAAGGGGCATAACGTCTAAAAATTCCAATCTAAAAAATCATAAAAACAGTTTCGAAATTACGCATGACTTTGCCTACGAAATAATCTTTTCTACAAATTGTCGACGAAAATAACCCTGTCGACGAAACGACCTTGACGACGAAATGACTCTGTCTGCCAAATGACCTGGTCGATGAAGTGACCCTGTCAACGAAATGACTTGTCTACGAAATGATCCTGTCGACGAGATGTCCTGTCGATTAAATAACCCTGTCGATAAAATGGCCTGTCGATCAAATAAATAACCTAGTCGATGAAATGATCTGTCGATGAAGTGTTGTCGATGAAACGAACTGTCGATGAAGTAATTATCGTTGAAATGAAATCGACCCCTTTATCTATATCTTTAGAATTAACAAAGCGAATCAGAAAATGTTAACACACACTTAAAAAAATCATATGTTTAAAGCTAATTTTTAATAGTTATTTAATTTATTAATAATTGAAGCATTTTTGATTTGCTAGGAAAATTAATTTTTGCAGTGCAACTTAATGTGACCTTTACATTACATGATGATTCCTTCTTTTCTCAAATTCATTTTTAAAAATTTTAGAGAAATACTAATAACCATTAACGTTTGAAAGTTCTTACCACATTCTTCTCATAACTAGTGGGGAAAATGTTATTTTTGCAAGTTACTATTTCAGACACTAATGTAAATTTTTTTTTGCTTATTTTTTAAATTTCACACAACGTTTACTAACATTTAGAAACCATTTCGTACGATTCAACAAATTTTCTTAATAGCAGGGTCCTAAAAAAATTAAATTAATGGTAGAGATAATTTTTGATGAAATGGGATATTTTATCTACCATGATATGTCAATTAAAGCGAAATCTAGAAAGGAGTGATTCAAATATTATTTCATTTCGGCAATTTTGAGGCCTTTCTCAGCAAAAAAAGATTAGCCCCTTCACTTGCCTATGTGAGAAATTCACCATCTCCTTTTTTTTCTGCTTTTATTTTCTTTATAACTGTCGTTAAACAGCTGAGCTAATTTCTGGGTTTACGACTACTAATGTTCAACTCCGTAGCCATGTAATTTTGAACCCAATCCAAAAGACAAGGGAACTCCTGGATCAAGTACTATTGGGAGAAATTTGCTTTCGTGGAGGACTTTTTGATGGAACTAACCCGCATTACAATGAAAGGAACACTGCGAGAACCTCTCTCGGTTAGCCTGACGGCAAAGGGACTCTATCCCATGATCCGTCTACCACTGAGGATATTTCTCGTCAGCACTGTGGTTAGTGCAAGCCGGATGCGGATTCGTATCGATCAGCCATCGCTGGGATTCGAACCCGGTTCACCTCGTTGGAAGGCGAAAGCTCTATTCTCAGAGTCATCGCAGCTCCTTGACTTTTATTGTAGTAATCTAATATCGAGTTTTATTTCTTAAAACTAGAAAGGAGCTATTCAAATATTACATCATTTCGGCCATTTTGAGGCCTTTCTCAGCAAAACGTCCCTTTCCTTGCCTACATGAGATGCTCCCCTTGCTTTTTGCTTTGACTTATATTGTAGTAATCTAATATCGAGTTTTATTTCTTAAAACTAGAAAGGAGCTATTCAAATATTACATCATTTCGGCCATTTTGAGGCCTTTCTCAGCAAAACGTCCCTTTCCTTGCCTACATGAGATGCTCCCCTTGCTTTTTGCTTTGACTTATATTGTAGTAATCTAATATCGAGTTTTATTTCTTAAAACTAGAAAGGAGCTATTCAAATATTACATCATTTCGGCCATTTTGAGGCCTTTCTCAGCAAAACGTCCCTTTCCTTGCCTACATGAGATGCTCCCCTTGCTTTTTGCTTTGACTTATATTGTAGTAATCTAATATCGAGTTTTATTTCTTAAAACTAGAAAGGAGCTATTCAAATATTACATCATTTCGGCCATTTTGAGGCCTTTCTCAGCAAAACGTCCCTTTCCTTGCCTACATGAGATGCTCCCCTTGCTTTTTGCTTTCACTTATATTGTAGTAATCTAATTTTCGAAAAAAAAATTTAATAAAAAATGTAACTTTTCATAAAACTAAATTTACGTTTTAATTAATTTTATTAAATTTTGAGAGAATATTCCTTTTTGTGTATTCCTCTGAGGTCTTGACTTCTAAAACGCATAAAAGAAATTTTGTTCCCCTCGTCATGTACCCTCGTACTTCCTGAAATATTTAATTGACTGGTGTGCCAATCACTAAAAAGGACTGATAGTTTCGTACAAAAAGTAAAATTTTTTATTTGATTACACATCTAAACAAGTTGATCACTGAGTCGAATGAAACTGAAAAAATAATGGAAAATAACATTATAATAAATAATGGAAACATTTCTAAACTAATACATTCTTTCATCCTTCTCAAGAATTATTAAAAGAATAATTTTATAACTTCAGACATGTTTAGATCATGTGATTTCTCATACATGTCAATAAAGGCGTTTAGAGGTTTGAGGGACGAATAATAAATAACGAATGGAAAATAAAGTTTTTGAACACCCTATGACAAAAATGAAACGCTAGATTTGTAACTCGTGACAGTTATTTTGTTTGTCATATGCAATAATTGAACAAAATTTCGTTAATCCTAGCTTAAATATTTATGGAGATATGGACATTTTTATTAAAAAAAAAAATTTCTAGCGTTTTCTGCTATTATTTCAAAACGATTGGACAAAATGTTTGGAGCAATTTGAAATAAATTACAAAATTATTGCTTTAAAAATTTAAGAAAAATTTGCTTAAAACTGCGCAAGATATGAGCAGGCAAAGCATTTTTTTTATACTGCGCATGCGTGAAAAAGATATTTATTTTCATAATTTTGTAGTGAATCGTATTTGGTAACTAATGAAAAAAGTCCGATTTGAATGCCTTAAAAATTAAAAAAGTTTCAATCAATTTTCTACTTAGTTTGTGTACTAATTAAAAAGAGCTCAAAATGATAAAGGGATTTCTACAAATAACATTTGTATCATAGGAGAAAATTTAATAACAAATGATAATACCTTGCAACAAACATTCAAACCCGAAAATGTGATTTAATAAGGAAAGAAAACAGGTGAAAGAAAAGATGCTTTTATGATCCCAACAATGCTGTTATTTTTTTTAAATAAATCTTGAGTACAAAATAAAATATATCCGCCTATTATTTTGAGCTTTCTTCTTAAAGGAAAGAGAAATACTTAGAAAATTGCTTGAAATTTTTAAAATTTTTAAGATATTTAAGTCTGACTTTTTTTTCATTAGTTGCCAAATACGATTCTCTACAAAATTAAGAAAAAATATTACTTAATTTTTCCTGCTCACGTGCAGTATAAAAGAATTGCTTTAATTAGTCATATCTTGCGCAGTTTTAGACGAATTTTTCTCAAATTTGAAAGCAATAATTTTGTAATTAATTTTAAATTGCTCCAAAAATTTTGTTTGATTTTTCAAATTTTTTTTTATAGTATTATGAAATAAAACGCAAAAAAATAGTCTTCTTTTTATAAAAATATTCATATCTGCATAAATATTTAAGCTAGGATTACGAAATTTTGCGCAATTTTTGCATCAAATAATCAAAACGACAAATTTATAGCTACATTTTTTGTCATAAGTTGTTCAAAGTCGTTTTCCCCTTATTTATTGTTGGTCTCTTCAAAGTCTTAAACATCATTGATATATATGAGAAATTTAATACCCTTAACACTTCTAAATTTATGAAATGACTTCTTTAGAATGATCAACAAGCTGTTAGTGTAAAAGTGTTTTCAATATTTTGTACAGTCCAATGGTTTGTATGAACGCATTGATACCCAGGAAACATTCCAATGTAATCTTTCATTCTGAATTGAATGATACTAAACATTAATAATTAACAAGATATAAGGGATTTATGGGTTAAAAAATACAATTTTGTTCTTATTTATGCATCTTACGATGAGTTGTGGAGACAAAGAATTGTTACCTTTCCGACTTGTGCCCACGACGAATTGTTCTATCTCTGGAATGAATTGCACGTCGAACTGAGTGTAACGAATTGACGCAGAACTCGCAAAAATCAGATCATTAGATCAAAAGTTATCAAGGCAAGTTAATTTATTTATTTTATTCTTTTTATTTTTTGCATACTATACACTTCTTATGTGTTGTGGGACATGTTAGTTTTAAAGATCAATAAAGTAAAAAAATAAATAAATAAAATAAATAAAAAAAGTAATCTCTCTGAATAACTTTAAATGCAAAGATCGTTTTATTTACTATGACTCAATCGTAATGGCTCAATGGCTTAACTTTATATATTCTGATAATTGCCAATGTTTTAAGTTATGAAATAAGAAAAGAAAACGTACTTTCTCTGAGCAAGCATAGCTTTTTGTTTTTTAATAAAGTCAAATGCTTGAGGCTAAAAATATGAAGGGAACCACAATGTGGGGAAAGCAGGTAATAGTTTGGACTCGTTAATGTCAATTTTATTTTTTGCGTATTATCAAAAACCTTTTAAGCGATCTGAAATATTATGAAATTTGTTTATTCAACGATAATACCATGCAGAAAACAAGTTTTAATTAGTTTTTTTTATTATTTTCTTTAACAACGGCAAAAAAATACTACATTTTAAGACAAGCAAATTTTTACGCCATTTCAAAGAATGTACTTTTAAAGAGCACGTTTTGAACGAAATCAATCAAATAATCCATTATATATATTAAATTTTAAATATACAACATTTTTAACATTTTATTATTTAAGAACTATTAAACCAATTTTGCTCATTTACCGTTGATATTTGCATTGGTCAAAAAAATGATAAAAGTTTCAACACATTCGACTATTATACTAGCTTATGGTACAGCTGGATAATAAATTAAATATTTATTAGGATCGGTGCTTTTCGAAATCGTTTTTTGGTGAAATATATTACATTAATCAGTGAAATCTTGTATGCAAAGGAAGTGTTAGTTAAATTCGATTTTCATTTACTTAAGTGAAGGGAAATACTGATTGATATTATTATCATAATTATGTAGGACTACTTTGGGGGCTGATTTCTAGTTTTAAATATTTTGATTAAAGTTTTTATAAATTTCAATAAGAAATAAATATTATCAGTCTTAATATTTATCTGACAAATAGTATTGATTTTCTTAGATGGTATTTATATTGATGATTAATGATTTTAGTTATTTTTATCCGTACTTCTGCTCTAATAATAATTTTCGAAATATTTTATGATTATTAAAGTAATTGATGTTTAAATAGCGAAAATAATTATTGATTTTGAAGTCAAGTTATTTTTTTTCTCATTCTTGATGTTTCAATTGCTAATTTATTTATATATTGAGCTTATTTTCATCGTTTAACAGAATTGTTTATTTTTACAATTCGAAAATTTATTACAATTATTAAAAATATTTTCCTTTTTGATAAATTTTTCTTTTTATTCAATAAATTCAGTCAAATTTAATATTATAATTAAAATAAAATCTATTTAAAGGAATTATCATTTATTTTTATGCTTCAAATGTTACGGTTCCTATGGTTTTGGTAAAATTTAGATTTTTATTTTAATATTGTGCTTAGATTAAAAGAAATAAGCAATTAAAATATTTGAATTTTTTTCTTCTACATATAACTTTTAATTATTGAAATATACTTTTAATGTTTGAATATTTCTCACCTTGTTGAATTCCCCTGTTTGGAAATTTTCCACTTATATGGAAGCATCAAATAATGGAATAATTAATACAAATAATTTTTAAGATGAATTAAATACTAGTTTTCAAAATTAAAATTTTAATCGAAATAAAACTGAAGAAAAACCAGATATATTAATCTTTGAATTCGACATTGGTGTTCAGCTTGCAGTCTGGCTCAAACATTTCCAAAAATAAACTAAAGACTTTAAATTAAATGAAAAGTGGAAACTTAAAAATCTTCAAAATTGCATTCGGTGTTCATCTTTGAAATTATTTATTAATAACTGTTTAAATTGTAATTCTTTTCAGGGAATATTCAAATTTTTTCAAGAACATTATTTTATATCACCTTTTGGCTATTTTTCAAAATTTAAAATTTTCTGGCCAAATCAAAGACCTAAACTCATACAGAAAAGGTGAAAAAAAAGTAATGAACATATAATTGGGGATTTGCCTATGGGATTAATCCCACAAAGGAAAACACTTTTAGTTCTAAAAAAAACCCAAAACCCCAGTTGATTGACTTAAATTTTTTCAAAAATATTTCATGATGTACCCACTGCCCAAAATGAAAATGAACGAAAATGCCAGAATCAAAGTTAAGTGGGTATAGATAACAATTTCAAGGCTGGACAACTAGGCGGCCATTCATTAATATCTCAGATAGTTCAAATTATTATAATAATCTTCGACAAAGGCAAAATTTTTCCCAGACCCAGTCATAATTTCAACAAACAATAACAAAATAGATCTAGATTTCATAAAGTGGGTGACAGATTTAACAAAAATAAACAACAAACAATACATTTCACCCAAGTTTTTCAGGAGTTACCTCCTAGTCCTTGTAAATATTGTGATAAATTAAGGACCACCAATGTTTATTAAGGGGGGTAACATTGTATAAGCAAACCATATTTCTTTACTGCTGAGAATCAGTTCCAGCATAAAGATAAACAATAGAGAGCAAACACAAAGTTGACAATTAATAATATCCGAATACGCTCAAAATAAATAAGAAAACAATAAAAATGACAAACACCCGATTGTGACTAATAAAATTATGTTTTTAAATGTCAACACAGGTAGTACTCTAAATATAATCCCAACTAAAATTTTAAAAAAATTAGAAGTTCAAAAAGAAGGAAAAAAAATTGCCAACGTAATACAAACGAACGGTAATTTGCAACTTAACCAAACTTGCACTTTAAATTTAAAAATTGGAAATATAGCTAGGCCAGTTGAGTTTTATATTTTAAATACTGATTTACCATACGCCGTATTAAATTTAAAAGCTTGTATTGGATTTCAATTGGTGATTAATTGTGTTAAACAGGTTGTAATGCAAAATTGGAGAAAATTTATCACTTTTTCGGATTATAAAAATGACTTGTCCTTACACATTTCTTCTGAAATCCACGTTAAAAAATGCTATACCGATAAAAAGTAATGGAATTAAAAATAATATAAAGAATGTTAAATTGAATAGCAATAACAAAATAGTGAACATATTTGTGAAGATATTAAAGAAAATTAAATTTTAAACTTAAAAAAATAAGGATTTCAAAAATGTAAACAAAGGAAACTTAAATAGAAATAAAAAAAATAGACTTAAAAATTATCGAACCATTAAGATACAGGATAATCCAATGAGATTGAAAGTTATTCAAGGAGTTTTTTATTCACTGCACTATAAATTAAAGCAAAAATATATGAATGCGTCAATATTAGAAAAAAGTATTTAACCCCACTGAGAAAAAGAAGTATGGTCAAAACAACTAGAATATGGTCAAATTTACCTTGTTTCTGGCTCTATGGGAACACTAAAAAAACAAAGTAATTTTTACTGAAGTGCTTTGGTAATGACTTTTTAGTAAAATTAACAATAAAATATGCTTTTTATTACGATTTTGTTGGGTAGTAAATGGAGCAAAATTTGGTAATTTTAAGCAAAAGTTGGTAAGTAAGTACTTTATTTACTCTTACCTAGAGCTGAACAAAGGGCTATTGGTGACGGTCTCCTGAGGATGATCCGAAGACATGCCATCGCAATTTTGATCCTCTGCAGAGGGGATGGTTCCCCCCTTTGGTAGTCTGACGACTTGCACACGATATCGAGAATTTACGACAGAACACTTTAACGAGGACCTATACCGCGCACACTCGGTTCCTACACAGGCTGATCAAAGTGGTCACCCACCCGCTTGCTGACCGAAGTCATTGATGCTTGACTTCAGTGTTATACTGGAAATTGTGCTTTTACGATTAGTCCACTGCGGGGCAGATAATTTTAAGCAAAGTAAGTAATTTCAACAGTGCAGTAAACTTGTCGGCATTGTTTTTCGTCAGTGCGTTTTTTTTTCTATGAAAGCTGCAGGTTAACATCTACCAGCATTTAAAATTATTAAAAATCTGCAGTTGCGGTTATTTTAGTTGTAGTTTATTTACGTCGCACTAGAGTTGCAGAATGGGCTATTGGCGACGGTCTGGGAAGCATCCCTGAGGATGATCCGAAGACATGCCATCACAATTTTGATCCTTTGCAGAGGGGACTGCTTTTGTATATAAACAAATACCAAAACATGGCTGAACTAAACCAGTAGCTTAACTGTTACTAAATCACATAAGGGTAAATAAAATAACGCATCAGGACTGTTCCAACATCCTAAAATGGAAGCGTACAGGTAGTAGGTTCAAATTCCACTTTAACTGACCCTGCATCTATTTATTATTATCTAGATGCATCTGTTTATTCATTTATTGTTAGGCACACATACGCAGTCTTGTATGCTCTTTATAAAGCTAGGCTAAAGTGCCCTTGTCAAATTGATATACAGATAGCACAAGATAGAGAAAAGCAGCACACACATACACGCTTGGACACAGTGGAATTCGAACTCGTTACCTCCACATTACAATAGATGCATTTTTGTGTATTTTTTTTCCTTCTCTAATTTGAACAATCTCTTCTTAAACTTGATTGGGACATTTAAAGGGTCTTTTGTAATGAACACACTTATCTTCACATGCTAATATAATAAGAAACAATTTTATTTTACATGCTTACCGTGTATTGAATATAGGTAGATAGGTACTTTATTTACTTCGCACTAGAGCTGCACAATGGGCTGATGGAGACTGGGAAACATCCCTGAGAATGATCCAAACACATGCCATCGCAATTTTGATTCTTTGAAGAGGGGATAGCTCCCTTGCTTTGGTATCTGGACGACCTGCGTGCTAGTCGAGTACTTTACAGTAGAACAGTTTAGCGAGGACCAATCCCGTGTGCCCTCGGTCCCTACGCAGGCTGATCAAAGCGGTCACCCACCCGCTTACTGACCGCAGTCAGTGATGCTTCACTTCGGTGTTCTGCTTGAAACCGTGTCTTTACAATCAGTCCACTGCGGAACTGTATTGAATATAAAAATAGTCTTCTAAACTCTTGTAAAATTGAATAACAGAGATTTCCGTCGTAATAATAAACTAGAGATAAAATATGTCTGTTTTTATTCGATTCCCTGCAAAGGTCAAGAGTAGAAATTATGCTGACATATAACCGAAATAGTATCGCTAAAAAAAATTTAAAATTTTGTGAAAATTTCACGGTTATCCAAAAAACTTTCTAATCATTAATGTAAGTATTTTCTTCTAGGGAACTTAAGAACATCTCTGAAGTTAATAGGTCCCTCAGTGGACTGATCGTTAAGACACGGTTCCCAACAGATCACCGAAGTCAAGCATCACTGGCTGCGATCAGTGAGTGGGTGGGTGACCACTTGGATTAGTCTGCATAGGGACCGAGGGTGTGCGGTATTAGTCCTCGTTAAACTGTTCTACCGTAAAGTGCTCGACTTCACGTGCAGGTCGTCGGGCTACCGAAGCGGGGATGCCATACCCTCTGCAGAGGATCAAAATTGTGATGGCATGTCTTCGGATCATCCTCAGGGATGTTTCCCAGACCGTCACCAAAAAGCTCATTGTGCAGCTCTAGTGCGACGTAAATGAACTACTACTTCTTCTGAAGTTAATAGAATTCAAAAAAGTTTACATCTTAGTTAAAAGCAGATTTTCTCATAAGGATACTTCAATATATATATATATATATATATATATATATATAAGTAGCATATTGTTGAATTTGCGACTGTTGGAAGTAAATGTAACAAATAGGTCACAAAAATCACTGGATCAGAGGTCAATGAGCTCAAGTAATCATAATAATGCTCATTAAAATACAACGTATTTTTTATGGTTATTTTCTAACGTGTGATATCTCTTTTTCAACTTGATAAGGACTTATAATAAATCATACTTTGTCATGAGATGAGCAAGCAAGTCTGCATATGTAAGTATAACAATATTTTTTTTTTAAAATCTTAGAATAATAATGGTTTTTAATTATTTTTACACCAGTATTGTCTTTTCACCAAATGCTAAATAAAATGCAGGTTTGAATTGAAGCTTGGATATGTAACGATATAGAAACATATACATAATCATGCATAGAATTGCTTCTCAAATTTCTCAAATTTCATTTTTTTCTGATAGAAGCCTCTATCTCGAAAATTATCCCAACAGAATAATCGGATATCATTTTTTATTTTTTGTTGCGTATTTCGCTACATCTCAAAAACAAAGTTTGTTCAAAATTCGTTTATTTGAAGATGTGGAAAATTAAATACTATTCGTTATTTTCGATTATTTTAAGGTATATTTGCGATATTTTTAAGTATGTAATTTTAAATGACAAAACACAAAAATTTTATGTAATTAGCCTAACAATTTCTGATGTATACAATATTATAAAGTCGTGAACGTATTTTGAATTAGATATCTCCACTACTACTTGAAAGATTTCGTCAAATTATGCTATTTAAAATTATGTTATTTGAAATTACATTTCTCAAAATGATTTATGAATTTGTATACCATGGAATTCAATTTTTTCGACTGTTACCAATTAAAATAATAAAAATAATAAAATAAGTAATAAAAAAAATTGTTTTTTGCATGGAATTATGTTTGTATAAATGGATTTAATTGCGGAAATGTTTCGATTCACTTAAAGAATTTTTCAAATATAGTGAAAGACACAAAATATTCAATTATCATTTAGGAGTTGCCGATTTCATGTCAAAACAATTCGAAAACTATTTTGAGGGTCAAATCGAAAAAAGAACTGAATGTATGTTATTCAGAATAAGACACCCAGTATATTTGAAATATTGTTTGAACAAATTAATAAGCAGATTTAACTTTAGTACCTCAATTTATGAGATTGAATTATAGTGTGTAAATATTTTTAATGGATTGAAAGTAATTAAGGCGTTCCGTTTTATGTTTTGCGAGCTAATATGTTCAAATGGTGTTAAAAAGCCTGTCTGATGCAATGAAAAATATAAATAAATAAATCAATAAAATTAAAAATACAATAAAATTAAAAATAAAGAGAGAGCAGAAAAAATTAACAAAAGATAAAGAAAATATAAATTATGATTCCCCATGTAAAAATTAAAGATTCTGCAGAGATAAAAAGAGAAAGGTCACTTAGATTTTTTTTTTATATTTCCTTTCAAATTAACATCAAGGTATCATTTATGAAATCAATTGATAACATGCATTTCAAAGCCAAACTTAATTTTTATTCGTACCCATAATTAAAGTTTATCATTTATTTGCAAATTCGTGTGAATCGTCCTTCATAATTGATGCATTGATGACAATGAGTTTTTTCCCAGGTGAGAATCGCAATTTAATTTAGTAAGTGCTCTATTGCTATCAGCTCTTTTTAAATATGTATGAAGTAAGTAAATGAAGCCATAAACATATCACCTTGGAATCAAAGAGAAACAAATATAGAGTTAGTTTTTATACAGAACTTTCAAATGGTTTATAAGACTGTATTAAAATTAAGTTAATGTTTATAATTCTGAACCCAATTTAAGGAAACTTTTGTATCAAACAGTCTTCACGGAGGACTAACCTACATTAGCGTTAGGACGACTGTAAGGTAACTCATGATTTGTCTACTATTAGCACTGTGGTATTGACCAGCCATTGCTGGGATTCGAATCTGGGTTATCTCATTTGGAGGTGAAGGAAATCCACGTCCGCTACAATATTGCAGATAGGCTAATTAAAACTAAAATATATGTGCAATTGCAGTAAACAGTTATATATATATGATCAAAATTGCACCCAAAAACGTTAAGAGTTATTAAGGCTACAATACTTAACTTAAAATTTTCGCGAATTAGATAATCCATACTTAACTATTTAAAATATGTACCTAGTCCTAAGTTTTTTGATTTATAAAAATAAAATGTTCGTTTAAAATGGATTTTTCACTATATTTCATCACAAAATAATTCTACCCTTGGGCTTATTCTTATTATTCTACTCGGGTTAATTTTATTTATATTAAAAGTACGTACTTCTACTAGTATTTCGCTATTTTTTAAATTTCGTACTTTTTCATGTGTTTTTGTGTTACTTTTTGGCTCAAAAATTGCAAGTATTTGTAACAATAATGTCGAAAGATATCGTTACATTTTTCTTTGAAAATTATTTAAAATTTTCCTCAAAAAAATTATGAAAAAAAAGATAAATTGATATTCATTTTACTTTGAGTTTTTGTTTTTAGGAAATTTTTTTAAAATGATATGTAATGAAATTTTACTTCATTGTTCGCTCATTTTGCATCGTTTACTCTTCTCGAAGTGAAGAGTGAACACAAAGAGGTCACAGCATAATCACCTGTAAGTTCATAAAAATTAACAACCTACCTCAATTTTATTTCTATCGGAAACAAAAGGTCGCAAAAAATGCTTATGGTTAAAAAAAAAAATATCCATTTGAAGAGCTACCAAATCATCCCTTACTCATCTGACTTTAGTTCGTATCCGAATTTCATACGCAAATTTCTTCTTGTGGAAACTTTATTGGGTTCTTTTTTGTTGCTGTCATCAAGGCAGAGGGATTGCTCATGTTTTGCACTATCTATGGCCACGAATTCGACTTCTGTCATACCCGTTTATAGGGTGGACCTATTCATATATCCATTCATTCATCCCCAGATCGTAATTATGACCAGAGAGCAATCATTCTCCAGAGATAGAACTTGTTATGGGAACAGGGTATCATTACGCTCATTACGGTGCCAAATAATATATTTTGTCTTTTTTGTCATTGTAAAACTTATGAGGAGAAAAATTGCTCTTGAACCATTGGTGAAAAGAAAACGAGTGCTTAAGGATAAATTTCGATGTCTTAAAAAGTATCAAAAGGATATGTAAATTTTGTACGAAACCACATAATGAATGGAACAGGCAGGCTAGAAATAATGAGTCAAAGGAAGAAAATATTTTGTTTCAAAATGAAACAATTACTTCTTTAGCTTATTTGATATTTGGAAATAAAAAAGAAATTAGTTAGAATGCAATTCCGGTAGTCATCGTAGTTTTATTACCTTTGTAGCTAGTTTAACTTAGACGCCATAAAACCTGAATGGTTGCAAGTTTTCGGATTTGGAGAGAAAAGCTCAAAAGGGTGTTCTTACAATTTAATTAAAATGATTGTTCAAAACAAAAATAAGGAAAAATTAAATGATTTAATAGAAGAATATGCAGAAGAAAAAAAATAACTTTTTTAACACACCCAATTAGAGGATCAAACACTAAAAATGTTTCGGATAAAGTAGAAATCGCTGATTGGAGCCGGCATTCTGTATTGTGTTTTAAAAGTCATTGCAATCAATAGTTTTGTGGTTCAAGAAAATTTATTATTGAGTGTATCTGATGTTGATAATACTTTATTTTGGAAGGTAGTAAAACGATATTATTTAACATTAGAAAGGGTGAATGATGGTTTAATAGAGAGCATGATAGATGCAATGGGTTTTCAAACTGACAGATCCTGATCAGGTCGCATTCATCAACAATCACTTCATCGACAGGACATTTCATCGAAAGGTCATTTTGTCGACAGGCCGTTTCGTCGACAGGCCATTTCATCGACAGGGTCATTTCGTCGACAAGTCAATTCTTCGACAGGTCATTTCATCGACAGGGTCACTTCGTCGACAAGTCAAATCGTCGACAGGGTCATTTCGTCTACAATTTGTAAAAAATATTTCGTAGGCAAAGTGATGGGTAATTTTGAAACTAGTTTTATGATTTTTTACATTCGATGTTATGCTCCTTGCACTTCTTTGTAATTTAGTATATTTGTGATGAAATTTTTTAAACCTAGCCTGATGCAAAATCTTAATTGTACATGTTAAAGTTGCCAGAAAAGAAGCTTTTTATTTGAAAATTGCCTACTCTATTCACATCATGTAGCATAAAACGAAGCATTTTTTGCATTTGGTGTTCTAATTTTATTTAACAAATTTAAGTGGTATATTACACAATTTTTTTTCTAGTCATATCTAACACATTTATTTCTAAGATTAATTTTTAATGTACATTATTATAGATTAGCATAATAAAAGCAATTGCAATAACTATTGTGAATGATTTTTGATGTAGGGAGTGAATGAAAGGTGAAATTAGAAAAGCTCGATAGGCCACGTGGTCGATAGGTCATTTCATTGACAAGGTCTTTCGTGAACAGACCGTTTCCGCTGTAAAAACTCTCTGTCGATAAAAGGAAAATTAAACTTATAGAATGTTCCCCCACAATGAGTAATACGCATTAATACAGTTTAAAATCTTGTCAAAAAAAAGAAAGAAAAAGGAAAGGAACAAACTTTCACAATGATAACAATGGTGGTGATTACAAAGAATTTAATCCAAAAAACCCAAATCTTTCAGATAGTTAGCTAGTAAAATTACTTGTTGTTTTATCAAAAATTTATATATTCACTGCGTTTATATATTTATTTTTTCAAGCTCAGTTGATTTTTTTCATATGCAAGTAATCATTAAATTTGTTATTATTGACATACTAACAAAATTTTCTTACGTAAAATTTCAATACCTAAATGTTTTCTCTTTAAAAAAATATCGATTTAGGGAAAAGCAAACTAAGATGTATGAGTAACTATTACGAAGGTTGGTGAGCGAAGTGAGCAAGAGGCGGAACTTCCTATTATTATAAAAATCTTGAAAAAAATGCATGTGGGAAGAAAACAAAAATGAAAATCGAACTTGGAAAACATATTGGGAAGTATTGTTGATAAATATTTTATTCTAACCCTCTTCCTCATGTCTTTGTCAGCTATGCTGCTGAAAGTTTCTGACAAGTTCTTGTGAAATTTAAATGAAATATTATTTGAAAAAAAAATCTTGTTCGTCGTCATCGCAATTTCTCAAAAATCATGCTTTTTTGGATTACAGAAAAACTACTCACTCGATTTTGATTCCTCTTTAGAAAATTGATGTGACTATTTTTCAAAACTTTCTTACTGTCAGCAAAAAAAAAGATATCACTCTGAATAACTTTCGTTCTAATGATCGGATTTTCACGTACTAAGTGTCAATCTTAATGGTTCTCGGGGGTGACCTTAAATATGCAAATTATTTAGTGCTAACTATTAATTATGTTACGAAATCGGACACAAAATCGTACTTTCTCTGAATAAACATATATTATTTGTTACATATTCGGATTTTCAACCTTCAAAATATAGGGGGTAGCAGCAATGTGGGAAACATGGTCCTCAAAGTTTGATCAGGAGAGCGATCCAAATTTCGGACCCCTTAATGTTAACTTCGTTTTTTGCGTTTTCAATCATATTTTTAAAACTAATTAAGCAATTCCTAAAAAAATTGCACCCACTTATAAAACCCGTTGACCCGTTATTTAATATTTTTTATACGTTTTATCCGTTATTTATTATTTTTTATCATTTAATTTAATTGAAGATGAAAAAATTTTGAATTGCGAGGTACAAATTTTTTTTTACCATATTAATTTACATATTTTTTTTTTCTATTGAAAACTGTTTTTATTAGTAGAAGCTGAAAAAAATTAAAACTATTTATTTTTAAAAAAATAATTTGGCGACAATGAAGAAATATTAAAATGGAGCGATTAATATTAAAATGTAGTTAACTTACTAGAGGAACTTGACTTACGCTTGAGTAGCTTAAAATTTCATTCATATTCTTTTCGCTAATTGCCGATTGCTAAACTTCTTTTTTTATTTTTTTAAATTATTAAATACTATGTTTCTTTTTTAGCCGTCTAAAAATTTATTCGTAATTTAGTCAAGAAATTTGAATAAAACATTTTATTCAACGAATGATGAGTTTTATTAAAGCATGCTTCTGATAGAATATGATTATACATCAGATTATGCTTATATTTAATGTGATTATATTTAATTTTTTAATTTCTTTTTTCAATAATTGATACAATATCAATAATATGCATACGTATGCAAAGATTTTGAATAATATGCTTATCAATTTATTCAATATATATTTTATAATTATTCATACGAATATGTAGTCGATATTTTTAATCATCTTAAAATTTCTTAACATTTTATAGATCGTCTTAATCTTAAAATAATTACTTTCATCATTTTCGCGTGTTTTGCAGAACTATTTTACCAACTATTTAATTAAATTTTAACAGTTTTAAAAATCATATATTCTTTACGCTACCACGTATATTATTTTTTCATTAATATACTAATTAATTTTTTCAGTACTTTAATTTAGGTTTTCATTTAAATTTAAGTTCCTTTCTAAATTATTGTCAAGTTTTGATTAAAAGAAAACTTGCCTGCTAGCTAAGAATAAAACTTGTTAAGAAATTTAAAACATTTTGCTTTTTAAAATTATTTGATGCAAAACAGCTGACTATTTACTACTAATATTTTTTTAATGATTTTTTTTCTGGTGACTTCAACATAGATTATCTAATATTGTGTTGATGTTTATAATTCACTACAAGGAGTATAAAGGCACCGATAAAAAAAAACTGTCGAATATGTAGCCAAAATTTTAAAGCGTCTTAAAATATATCAGTATCTTAAATGTCGTCCTAACATCTTAGTTGTGATATTAAATTTTTAATTATCTGGCCGCGTGTGATTCACAGAACTATCCAACTAATTATTTCATTATATCTTTTTCTTTTTCATTATCCTACAATGTAGCTTTTTTTCTTGATAATATACTACACTACTTTGTTTAATTTTTATTGGTACTTAGAGGTTTTCTTTAAATTAACACTCGTTGTAAGTAATAGCTAGGTTTTTTTACATCAGAACTATAGCCAGTTAGCATATAAGATTTTAAAAACAATTTCTATGTAAAAATTACTCAGTGCAAAACGTCTGACTGATCGCAGTAAATAAGTGCATGCTTTTCTCTAAGATTGAGCAAAAGAATTATTGTGTTTGGTTTGTGAAAAGTAAATACATATTAGTGCAACTCAAAAAACCACAACTGTTTGCTTTGTTTTTTAAAGAAACAAACTTGGGTCGCAATTTTTTTATGACGATTTGTATATTATTGGATATAACTTTAAGACTTATATATTACACAGTTAATTTTAATAAAGTTTCTCTTTTAAAAAAAAGATGTTGAAAAAATTTACTTTTGCTTAAAAAAATTTTAAAATGTAGCACGATTCTCAAGATATTATTATAACATAATTTGTTATTTGGAAAATGCCTCATTTTGCTAAACAGCGAATACTAAATATTAAAATTTGTAAAAAGATTCCGAAAGCATGCCAATTTTAGAATCCTCATCTAGTTAAAAAAATGCAATAAAAATACTCGATTTTCAAAAATATTTTGATTAAAAAATAAAAATAACAAATACGTGGAGGGAAGGTTAACATACTTTTTACAGAAACTGTGAAAAGCAATTTTTCCTATATATTTTGTTATAAGAGAATAAAATTGACATTGCTCCAAGAAACCTACACAATAAATTTCGCTTCTTCCATAATTGAAATCTGTTTGGTTGAAAGCTAAAACGAGAAAAATTTAAGTATTATTATTTGTCTAAGCTTATTTCATTTATTTAATGATAGCGGTAACTAGGTTAAGGATATGCGATGGAAGCCCCGTTTACTATTACGCTTCTTCCCGTTTACTATTATGCTATCAACTTCGAGTAGGACGGAAATGCTAATTTGTTTGAAATAGCTGTCCTTGTAACTATTTAATTTCGATTCCTGGGACATTCCATTTTCAAATTCGACTTTTGAAAATTTCAATTGTAAAATGATTTTTCTTTAAAAAAAATTTTTTTATTAAGGCTTGCAATAAATAAATTACTTCATTGATTTTTTTTAGAAAGTAGTGACCAATTATTATTTTTTCAATCTAAGAACCTATGCCTATATCTTACATAAAATTTATTTTAATATCGAGTGAAGTTATTTATCATACTGTGTTACTAAATAAATGGTCCCAAGAAACTGAATCGAAAGAATAAAACTTCATTGATTTAAAAAATAATTGATGATATTAAAAATAGAGATGTTTTGAGAGTCCCATTAATTAAAGTCACAAGTCATTCACACCTGACGAGTCTTGAGAATAGGCGCTTACATTTGAACGCTTAAACATCTCAACTTTTATATCCCTCTTCATATTTTTGAAACTAGTGAAGTTTATTTTCATAAATTATACTGTTTTACATTTGGGTCTTGATCATTATTTTGATAAGGATTTTATGATCGTAAAAGTAAACATATGCATTTTAACATTTTAACAGGATTCATGTGGTTTTTAAAAACATAAGAGTACCGTAGCATCAATATTGTAACTATAAAAGTTATCTTTAACTTTTAAAATAGAATTATTAACTTCAAAATCAAATCATTAAATTAAAATATCTGATTTTTAAAATTAAAATTTTTTAAAAATCAGATATTTTGAGTTAAAGAAATTGAATATTTCATCTTTTAAGTTTTTGTGCCTCCATTTCAGTATCTTAAGAACCTTACGAATTCTGTTTAAAAAGAGAGTATCGTATCTGATATATATATATATATATATATATATATAAAACAAAGAAATCATAGTATTTTGTGATGAGTGTAGCTAATCGTAATTGAAGAACATGTTGTACGACATTTTATGGTGAATTTGCAAAAATAAGTTTCAAAATGTATCGAAACATCAGGCAATCTAATCAGCAATCTAAATATGTGGCAGAATGAAACGATTTTTTAAACAATTAATCATACACTCACTATGCAACATATTAATTTCAATATGTTATTTCAATATGTAACCTGCGAATGCGCATAAGAATTGCTATACAATCCACATTTTATTTTCCAGGTACTTTTTTTTTTATTTCTTCAAACTTTCTTACTCGATTAAAACCTGTAAGAATGACTATCCCTGAAATTCTGTACATAATTATAATAAATTATGTAAATTTCATTTTAGTGTGCAATCCTCGTATAAATAAAGTAAAAACAAAATAAAAAACCCAAATAATGTCAGATAAAAAAGCTTATGTATTCAAATTCAAAAAGCTTAAAAAATCATAAATAATTTATAAATCGATTTAACTTTTCCTTTCTTAGGAGATAAAAAAGATAAAAATCTTTGCCTTTTGGACAGAAATCAGCTTAAAACTTGTTTATTGTCTAGAAACTTCGAGATATTTACTATTAACTATTATTAAAAACCTTTCCGAGCAATCACAAAACATTATTTCAATTTTTTTTGTATTCTAAAATTGCTTGCTTAGCAACCGAGTAAAATTAAGTACTCCAAAATTGAATCAGTCTATGTGTTATCTTGAAATATTCATTTGCGGTGGCGACTTTACTTGACTGTTTTCAGGGACTACAGCAAATATATAAATCTTTATTGCGACCCAATTTACGACCCAAACTTTCGAAATTTTGCCTACTCCCCCAATTTCAAGGGTCAGAATTACAATTATGCAAAAAAATAAATATGTTTATTCAGAGAAAGTACGCTTTTGTGTCTGATTTCATAACTTAATTAATAGTTAGCACTAATTAATTAGCACATTTGAGGTCATTCCCAGGAACCATTAAGACTGACACTTAGTTCGTGAAAATCCGATCATTAGAACGAAAGTTATTCAGCGTGATATCTTTTTTTTTCTTTGCCGACTGTACGTTTAAAAGCCAAAAAAGTCAATGCTTTTTAAATGGTCGCCATTTTGTGAAAAAATGACATTTTTTAGATTTTTTTGGTTCTAACATTCATTCATAGTCGTTAGTTTTTTGGTTTCAACTGTTTTTGATTATACGGTATGGACCCTTCATCTGTATTCCATCTTCGTCATCATTTTTATATCTTAATTTATAATTATTTTGGGCTAGAAAAAATTAAAAATATAACTGAAAGGAATAAATCCTGTCATTTCACTGATAAAAATTGTTAAAAAGTTAAAAATGAGGTTTAAATGGGACCTCTGGATCCCCTTAAAGAGACTTATTTGCATTTATATAGTGAATTGGAATACAAAACTTTCATTCAAAACTTTCATTTCATCAGCATTCATTTTTGATGTTTCTCTGAATAAATAGACAATCTTTGAGTAATAGTAATTTTTTACAAGCTATATTCTCTCATTATAGTTTTAAAACTTTTGATACAGACTTACGTTTTAGGATCTTGTTGAGATATCTATGTTTTCTGATAAGTCATTTTAAAATTGTAAGAAGATTGAGAATTACAAATTGCAACTACTTATAAGACAAATGTTAAAAAGTACTTTTCATCATATTATGAAAATTTAAAGTATATAATCGTAAATAATTCAAATTTGTAATTAGGCAAATCTTAAAAATAAAAACTCATCATCAATGTATCCGAAATCGTTTAAAATAATCGAAATAACTATTCAAATCTATTTTAGAAATAATGTTGTTAATGGAATATTTACCGAGTTCAAATAATATTTCAGATGAGTACGGACACAAATATTTGTAATAAACGAAATTCTGAGAGGACGCTAATTCGAAAGCCACAGTTCTCCCCCATCCCGTAGTTGAGAAAACGCCTTTTTAGGTAGGTTGGTAGGTACTTTATTTACGTCCTACTAGAGCTGCACAATGGGCTATTGGCGACGGTCTGGCAAAAATCCCTGAGGATGATCCGAAGACATGCCATCACAATTTTGATCCTCTGCAGAGGGGATGGCTCCTCCACTTTGGTAGTCCAACGATCTGCACCTGAAATCGAGCACTTTACGACGGAACACTTTAACGAGGACCGATACCGCCCACACTCGGTCCCTACGCAGGCTGAACAAAGTGGTCTCCCACCCGCTTACTGGCCTCAGTGAGTGATGCTTGACTTCGGTGTTCTACTGGAAACCGTATCTTTACGATCAGTCAACTGCGGGACATAAATTTTTTAATTGGGGGGAAAAGAATGTTGCACATGTGACCTGCTTTCCTTGTTGGGCAATCCTTATACCTTGATGAAGACCTAATTTTACAGTTTAACTGCAGAACCGTTTACGATTGTATAGCGATAGAAGTAGAAGAAAATGATAATGAGATGATAAAAAAATGTAGAAAGTGGTAATTATTCAAATATTTGCAATTTATTTTTATAAGTAACTATTAACAAACAAGAACTAAGCTGAACTACTGCTGAATTTTGGATTTCAATCTTGGAATTAGTAATTGCTAGTACGAAATATTTACATCTCTTAATTAAAAACTAGTTTATCATTGTTCAATCAGCGTATTATTTACATAAAACTGTCTCGAAGTGTTTGTTACATATAACCAAATTTTTATCTTCCTCTATCCCCCTAGTTTCTCTTTACCACTGCCATTAAACGGAGAATATCTGCTTTATGATTGGTCAAAAAAAGCTCTGAACCCTCGAAGCTAAGGTATCATACTGTCACGTGATAAAACAATAAAAAAAAACGTACGAAATGTTTCAGATGAATGAGAAAATAGTCATTTTTTCTTAATCAATCGAGCGGAAACCAGTAGGTCGATCGAATTTTGCTTCAGTTGCATATTGCAGCCGGTATGAAATCGCCTAAAGATTTAAGTACACTCTTTAAAGTGAAAATGAATGCTCGATTTGATGGTAACTAGAAATTAAAGTGTTCTTTCCAACAATTTCTTGTGTTCTTCAGACACCACGGTTTGTATATACAGTGCGAAAAATAAAGAACGGACCATCCGGAATAACTTTTGATCTAATGATCGAATCTTCGCGTTCAATTCTTAATGGTTCGAGGGGGTTACCTCCAGTATGCTAACTAATTAATGCATATTTTAAATTACGAAAAAGGACACAAAAACGTATTTTCTCTGAATAAATATACCTCTTTATCGAAGGAATCGGATTTTTGACCCCAAAAATATAGGGGTTAGCGACAATGTGGGAAATATGATCTTCATAATTTGGTCGGAAAAGAGATCTAAAGTTTGGACCCTTTAACGTTAGTCTAACTATTTGCGTATTTTGCCATATCTCGGGAACTTTTGAAGTGAAATAAAAAAAATTTGCACACAATTATAAAATTTGTTTCAAGCAAAAAATTAATTTTAGTAAAAATTTATTATCTTTCATTATTTTATTTAATAATAGCCGAAGAATTTTGAATAATAAGGTATACAATTTTTTACATTTTTTTAAAAGTATTTAACTTTACAAGGCAGAATCCAAAATTTGAGCAAAATCGGTTGAATAAATCCTGAGAAATTGAATCTTTAAACATACGCTTTGTTCACGTTTTTTTCCCGAAATTTCATCGCCAAGATGGGTACAATAAAACCAATTAGCCTTATTTCTTTTTTATCTGTAATAGGGCTTTCATCGTACTTGCAATTAAGTATAAGCTTGTTTTTATTGAGGTTAATAGAACAAATATTAAAAAGATACTTAACCAACTCGAAGTTATTTTATTGTAAAATACTGCAAAGAAAGCTAGTTAACAGAAAAGCAGTGGTATCCCAAGTTAATTAAAAAAAAAAGTCCCTACAAAATATATTAAAGTTTTATTACTCAAAAGCAAAACTAGGCGCAAAAGGATGTTACTTTTGCATTGTAATGTACTATTATTATTCCTGGCATAATTTGAATGCAAAATTCTCCCTTCATAATTTGGACAACACATGATTAGGAAAAAAAGAGTCTTAGATTCTATAAAGTATATAAATCAACTATTTTTTTAAAAACTCATTATTAACTTCGATTTAGTTTGTTAAAAAAAAGAAAAGAAAAGAATGTGCTGAGGGATATAAAAATATTGAAAATGCTCCAAAAAAAAAAAAAAAAAAAAAAAAAAAAAAAANGAGAAAAGAAAAAGAAAGATAGCACAGTCATGACAATGCTCGTTATCATTGACAGCTTTCAAGATCAATTTTATTTACTTTATATTTTTTAATAATTTTAATTATAATAAATAACATAAGGTTTAAAGTTTTTTCCTGTTCTTTTACTTTTACGTGAGAAGGGAAGCCACGTTTCACTTAAAACCTAGTTTTTCGACATTGTTTGTAGCGTATTGGTTAAATAATTTTAATTCGTATAACTAAGAAATCTTTAAGAGTTTTTATTATTCTTTTCTTTACGTGCAAAAAGAAAAAAAAGACTCAATTTCATTCAAAAATGCTCAAAAATACCAGCTAGTCAAAATTTAAAAATATAAACAAGTTAGTGAGTCCCCTGCTTTGATTCATTTGACAAAGAAATAAGTGCTTAATTATTTTCAGGTTTCCAGCATAAGCTTGTAAACTATTATCATTTATCACATAGGATTTAGCATCGTATCCTTTTAATAAAATGGTCCGAAAAATTCCCAATGGTATTGGCTCATTTAAAAAAAAAAATTGGTCCCGCAGTGGCAGACATGGTTCCCAGTCAAGCACCGAATTCAAGCCTCACTGGCTGCTATCAGTGTGCGGCTGGGTGACCACTTGGATCAGTCTACGAAGGGACCGAGGGTGTGCGGTATTGGTACTCGTTAAACTGTTCTACCGTAAAACGCTCGACTTCTCGTTAGGCTACCGAAGTGGATGTGCCATCCCTTCTGCAGAGGATGAAAATTGCAATAGAATGTCTTCGGATCATCATCCGAGATGTTTTCCAGATCGTCGCTAATAGCCTATTGTGCAGCTCTAGTGAGACGTAAATAAAGTACCCACCTATACTTTGCTTTATTTCTTATAAGGATTCTATACATATACATATAATATAATGTACTTAATATATGCTTTTACATAATTAAATTCAAGTTTAACTTACTGTTGTTTTATAATTAAAGCAAATAGATTTACTTAACTTGATTTTATTGGATATGATCAGCAGCAGAGCCTTTAAAAAACACTTTATAAAAATGTTAAATTATGGTTAACACAATTGATCAGAAAACACATATAATAAACGAACCCTGTTTCGTCCCGTTATAGAGTGCATTAAATTAAAATAAACTATTATAGAAAATGTGCTGTGACAAATGGAGTTTCGTTAAAAATCAAATGATTTCATGTTTGCTGAATATAACGAATCTCTGCTAGGATCACAAAATGAAGTTTTATTTTCCAGATCTGTTCTTAAAAGCATCATTTATTATTCTGTCTAGTGATAGAAATTAATACAAATTATTGTAAGATTTTTAAACAAATAAATAAAATAAAAAATTTCCTAACCAAAAGGGCCAATTTAAGACATTTATAATGTTAACTGAGACAATGGAACGAAAAGAAATTTTTTTTTCAGTAGTGTTTAAATATTTATAAATGAGAATATAAAGTTCATATGTTACTTGATAATATCACACAGCAGAAATAGAAAAATTATGTACGAAACATCTCTATTATTATTTTAACAAAAAATAGATTGAAGTAAGTATTTTTAACTTGTTTTAAAGTATTTCTTTTAGATATTTTTGTATTTTTTTGTCTGTTTATGAAATATTTCAGTAATAAAATGCCATTTTTTAACACGTGATGATTGTCCAAAAATGCTACATACGCAAACGCATATAATTTTTTTTATCATGAATTTATTGTATATAGTTTTACACATATAGTTTTTTTTATCATAAATTTATTGTTTAAGATAAACTGAAGTCCGAAAATTCACTGGGATAAAGTAATTATAATGTTAATTTTATTTAGAGTACAAGGTAAAAAATTTTAGTATATCTTTACACCAAAAATGGTGACAACTACCTAGAATAGTGAAACACCAGCAATGTTTTCAACACTAAAAGTTGCTGCCACCATTTTTGGCACTCAGTAACAATTAAAAAAACAGTAAGATAAGAAGCAATAATATAAGATACCCATAAGAAACAGTAAAGTTATTTCTATGATGCAATCTAAAGTAAGAATCATTAATTTCGGATACATATTTACAATTATTCTTGAAATAAAATTAGTTTTTAACTTAAACATATAAGTAGTGCGAAAAAATATAAAAGCAAATTTGAACGAGGCATAAAAGCACCGAGGCGTATAGAAATTATACATTATAAAATTACTTAATAAATAGTTTGCTAATTTAATTCATGATATTTAATACATGGTTTACATAGACTTAAAAACTAAATTATAAATAAACTTACCTATAATTTTATATTATGAATATCATTATAAAATCTGCATACATATTTTAATTGCGAACTTTTGTTTCAGTAGATGCATAGCAGCATTGAACACAGCAAACTCTCGCCAAATTGTATTCAGATATAAACAATCTACAGATGATATCTAAAGTTCTCTAACGTCGGTGTTTTCGAAAAATATAACATATGGTGTGAAAGTGATTGATTTTGGCTTAAACATTTCCCGTTATAAGAGTTTTATATTTATTAACATCCTTTAAATTGCATATGAAGACTCGATTCGGTGTGAAATAAAGTGTTCCTTCAAAAAAAAAAAAATTCTGGTGGAAGGGGGAGTTCAGCGTAAAATTTGAAGAGATGTTTTTACAATGTATATTGCATAAGTAAGGAGTATATATAACATCAATAGAATTTAAAATTAGCTGCTGTTAACCATTTGAAAAATGTTAGAGATACTTTATATACTTCTTGCAAATGTATCACATAGAGTTGTGAAATTTAACGTTATGTTAGGCATTTTTAGTGACAAACGAAATTTTAAGGGTTTTTTAATTCTTACGTTTAAAAGCAAAAAGAAATATTCAATGAATTCGTTGAAGTAAATTAGGAAAGTGACTTTGAAAAAAGGTAAATCTATTAAAAAATAGTAAAAAGTAATTGATTATTTTGAAATATTCATACTAAGCTAATTAGTAATTCAATTTAAAGATTTTAAAAATAAATCGTATTTTGCGGTAATTTATAAAAAAATTTGTTTTCAACATTATGAAAGATTAATGTTTATATTAATACGTTTTTATGATCTAGTAAACCTATGACCTTTTCTATTTTCTCAATGAATCCTAGATATTACATTTATATTTATTACCCAACATGCTTCTACATTTTGTCAATGAATCTATGTTACTATACAACTTGCTCACGTAAATGAATGTATTTGACATTTAAAGCCTAAATTATTATGAAGGATGTAATCGTAAATTTTCATGAGGAATTACTGACTTTAGTGGATCTAATGCTTTTAAAATAATATTTCTATGATTCATTTTCTAATTCATGACTGCAGAGTACATCATTAATAATTTTTCATGGCATATTTATATTTGTCTAAATGAAAACACTATATTTTTCATGTTTTTTTTTCTCTCAAACTAAATAATGTCAGATGAATAAAGTAGAGGAACAATTCAGGTTTATATAAATGCATAGTAAAATGCAATTTAAAATTAATATATTTTAAATAAAACCTTCTTCTTTTAACTTAATAACTCTATTTTACTTCCTATTTGCTAACTATTTGTTTTAATACCTATCACCACTATTTATTTATTAACTCTCACTTACGAAATTAAAGAGTGTTTCGTAATAAACTAAAAGAAATTTTCGTAAAATTCGTTGGCTGTTAAAGCTTTCCTCTTTTATAAAAAAAGAAGAACCATAAACCTTTCAACAAGTTGATTTAACATTTATTTTAAATGAACTTTTTAAATTACTACGAGCGCTATTTATTTATTAAAGCTTACTAAGGAATTTATAGAGTAATAATTTCCGTGACAACTTTTTGTTGCGGACACTTTCTACATTGGTGTCATATGGAATTCTGCTTCGTTCGTCCTCTTACTAATCGTGTAATTCTCAAACAATCATTTTTTCGTTTAAATAGCAAAAAACTTATTATTTCAAAATGTTTCATGATGTAACCATCATTACACGATTAATAATATTCTCTTATTTGTTTTTAACACTGGAGTCTACGTAAGCCTATTTAGAAATTCTTAGTAATAATTCAAATTATTCAATCCTAGTATTAAAGAAATTCTAATTAGTATGTTTAATTAGAAATTCTAAGGGTCATTAAATCAGGGCCGGACCCTGATGAACTTTGGTTTAGAAAGGTGTCGTTTTTAATTTACAAATTAAAAAAGTTTTAATTAAGAAAAGCCACACATTTTTAAAAACATTTTCAGAATATTCGCGAAAACCGTACACATTATTAAAATAATATTTTTTTCTGCTCTTTAAAAATTCTAAATTCTAAATCTTGTGTAGAATATTAATAGAAGTTTTCAAAAATATGTAAGAATATTGAATTCATATAAATATAGCATAAAACATAGAAAATAAAAACTTTTGGTGCATTAAAATAATTAATAATCAATAGAGCTATTATTGTTTTGCAAAACATAGAGTAAGCATATCAAATATTAATTGATGAGTAGAGATAGAATTAAAAAAATAGTGTCAAAAATAAATATTAATAGCAAACATTTATTGCCTCTCTAAACACTTTGCAAAAGTTCACGTAGGCCCATACATGAAATACCATTTTTTTTAAAACAATGGAAGAAATGATTTTCAATAACGTAATTTTTGTCATTCGAACCATTTTCTTCCCACCATGTACACGTTCTCACTTTTTGCTAAAACCGTTCTAAACTTCGGGATATTCTTTTGAGTTTAGCACACTTTTAAAGTCAAAGCCTCTTTTGGAGACGTCTGAATGTTCTACTCAAACTTGACACAGATATACTGCAGGATTTAATAATGCGATGCAATTTTCATCTTTTAAATACCAGCAAAGTTGATGCATTCAAATGGGTTTACAGGTAATGGAGCAAGAACCTGATTTCCATGTTTAAATCGCCTACCTTTAAAGCACTTATTTAAACAAAGTTTTACAACTTGTTTGCCAAGGATAATGCTTTCTCAATTGTGTTGGTAAATCGCCAGAGTGGCACAAGTTTTTATGGTCATTGAATATTAAAAGTTCAGTAAATTTTGTTTTGTTTGGAATGAGGATTGGATGTTTTGATTGAATATCTAATTCTGAATTTTGTATCAAAACTATGATCTGCTGTCAAAATTGGATCATATAATTTGGAATTAGGATGGATTGGGCTATTGTTTTTTAACTGAAGGTATTCTTTTTCAAATTTTAATCTTTTCGCGTTGGCTAATTTACTTGTTGTAATTGTACGCCTGTTGTCTTTTCACACGCATGCTTTACAGTTATGAATAAAACACAATGTGTATTTTGTCCCTCACTGCAATTAGAAGGATCCAGTAATAGCTGGAATATATTCGTTTGCAAAGTCGAGTTTAACGCTCAGTATATGAGATGGTTTCATTCTATAGGATTTCTCTTAGCCATGATAATCAAACCTTTAAAAGAGCAGTCATTCCTCTTTTAAGTTTATTATCTGGGATTATCCGGATTTGATTTCTTTTTTCTTAGCTTACTGCTTCCAATCATTGGATTGTGTATCTGCCCTGTAGAATATTTTTTTCAACTTGGAGAAAGTGTCTTTAAGATTAAGTGATAAGTGCTTTAAGTTTCACGTAAAATTATGAAAAATATTCATAAATAGTTTCAATCGTATAACCATATTTTTTCTCAGAGTTTTTGTGTCTGGCGGCTAATTTGTATCCATTCTAAGGTTTTCATAATTTAAGTTTACCTTTGTTTAAATTTCCCTTGTAAGACGTCAATTGAAAACTTTAAAATAGTTCCATTATTTTAATAAAATATAATGAACATTTAAACAATTTCAGTTAAAAATACCCAAACATTAGACTTCAGAGAAAACAGGTCATTTAATTAACTATGATGGCATTAGAAGAATAGATAACTCGCTAAGCCTATATTCGGAAACTCATCACTTTATGTATGGCAAGTAGCCCACTAAATTGCACGCAAACCCATAGTTCTGAACAAGATGAACATGGAACTTGGATAATGTATTTCTCTTATTCTTCCGATCTTTCTTTCATTCAAGGTTTTCTTTCTTTCCCTTTGAATCGAAATTTTTTTCTCAATATTAGTGGACACTTCTCAATAACATCACCTCATTTTGCTATTTATGCTATATGCTTTTCTGTTTAAATCAAATTAATACTAAAATAACTTTTTTTTAAATAATTAACACTATAAATTAATAACTTAAGATATTAAAATTTTTTATAACAACTTAACTCTATAAAAATTTAATACTTTAAAAAATATTTTAAAGAATAAGTTGAAAGTTACTTTAATCTATTTCCCGTTAAAAATAATAAATAGGATTCATGAGATACTTTTTTACTTTTTTTTTTCAATCCGCGAAATTGCTTTCTTTTAACATTTAGCATAGTAATATATAATTTATTTGTTTTTGCCATTTGTTAAGAATATTATCAAGTAACCGTTCTATTTAAATATTAAATTCTTTTTTCTTCACTTGTAAATATCTAGATACTATTAAAAAATTTTTTAGTGTTGCATAGCTGAACATCATGAATATCAAGTATTGGCTGGAAAAAATATTTTTTTAAAGTATTTCTGGAAAACTTTCGTAACAATTTATTCCTGAGTACTCTAAAAGTTTTACAATTAATTTAATTTTTAATTTTTTTGATCCATGTTTCCTGATCCCATCTTCTGAGTTCTTATTTTACAATTAGTTATTATTTTTTTTTTCTTCTTATGCCCGCCTGTCTTAACATCCGTCAATTCAGGCATCTACAGGGTGATTTTGTTGACCTCTCTTACAGGGGCATCACATTAGGTGGGACAACGTCGCTCCCACAGTAAGGACAGATAGTACAGAGAAGGAAAGAACATCCCTACCTTGCCCGGGATTCGAACCCAGAAACTTTCTGATGCAAGGACAGTTATTAGGACAAAAAATAAATTTTGATTTAATGTCTATAATTCTTTTAACACCCTCTGAAATCCCATTTTTCTATTATTATTCGTTTTTAATACCTATTTAATTTTATTTAAAGAGTCTTATTTAAATTTTAGGATTTTATTTGAATTACATTAGTAAATATTTTAACAGCTTATGAAATCCCATTTTCCCTATTAATATTAATTTATTATACCTATTTTAAAGCAAAAATTGGAAAATTAGAGATTTCACGAACTTCATCTTTGTTAAGATTTACAAAAATATATGTAAAGAGTAAATGCTTTTTTTCACACTTTATTTATAAAATTATAAGATAAATCGCTTTTAACTTTGATAGAGCAAGTTAAAAGAGAAGAAGAAAAAAATTATTGAAATGAAATATTTCTGAAAAATATTTTTTAAAAATTTAAAATAACATGTATTAAAAAACCGGAAAACAAAAAAAAAATTAAAAGATATAATCTCTACATTAGCTTACACGATTATATCCGAGAAAAGGAGTGCTTTCTAATATTGTATCAATATAGTCAAAGCGAAATATATCAGTACAATAGTGCGAGGAGCACTCAAAAATTTGGAACAAAATAGAACACATTAAATAAAAAACATATCACGCAAAAAACAGAAAATAAAATGTAAAGAAAAAACAGAACGAAACACAAAACGAAATCTATAAAGCGAGTAGCGAATTCATATGAACTTACATGTACCAGAATCTTTCAAGATAGATTTAAAGTATTTTCGTAATAAAACTGCCAGATTACAAAAAATGAAAACAGAAGCGAAAATGGAGTTAAAAGTGTAAATTGAGGTATTTTGCTTTATGGCACATTCGTATTGCAGTACTGAAGTACGTTTGATTTGTTAGTTAGGAAGGCTTGGCCCGAAAATAGATTTTCGCAAGGTAATAATATTATGCTGGAAACTGGTATTTAATTATATAATTTAAATGATTCTAGAAAATGACTATTTATTTTAAAAATAGAGAGATAGAGAGAGATATTTGCCCCTTTTGTACAGATTCTTAGCAACGGATTTTATCGAATTGGATGTGCACATGCTGAAAATATAAATTAACAAGGAATTTTTAGTAATTTATTACTAATAACATGCAATTAACTCAATAATTTTATATAGAATTTAGTTACTTTAGTTTTTTTAAATCAAATTTTGAAAGGGTTTGTCGACTTTTTTTTTTGGATAAATAAACATTATTTTCATTGCTTTAATTTTATAAAGTTTATTAAAATCTTTTTCCATATTTGGAATATTAAGCGTTTGGAATGTTTGTCACTATTAAGCGTTTATCTTTGATGTGAAAAATTGTGTAAGTTAAGGAATCTGTGTATATTGGAAGGAGCCCATATGTTTTGCATAAAAGCTTTTTTTAGTCTTAAATCGATACTGTGTATAAAATATTAACTGTTAAAATTATACAACCTTGAAGGATTCTATTCTAGGTTACTCTCTATATCTGAACGATGTTCATTAATTCTAATATTAAGAAAGTTACTGTGGTTTGTCCAAAATATTTCAAACATATAAATAAAAATTTTTAATTTTACAAACAGATTTTGAGGTATCGTTTTTTGAATTGCATGTTTTTTCTCAATATTAGGGCAAGTTCATTCAGCTAATTAAGAGGGGATTTTCGGATAGACATCCTGCTACTCTGAAAACAAAAGATTTTTTGAATTGCATTCAATTCCAGAGTTTTTTCCGCCTTATAAAGCATGTGGTGATAAAAGATGTAAAGCTTGCCCTAATATTGACAAAAAATATATAATTCATAATAACGATAGCTCCAAATCTGTTTGTAAAAATAAAAATGTTATTTATATGTTCACCTGTGGGTTTTGTAAGATGAAATATGCTGGACAAACCAGTAAGTCTCTTAATATTAGAGTTAATCAACATCGTTCATATATAAATAGTAATAAAATTATCACACATCAGTAAAGTTATTTTTACGATACAATTAAAAGTAAGAACAGTTATTTTACGATAGACTAATTCTTAAAACAAAAATAGTCTTTTAAATCAAATGTATACATAGCAAAGATAGAATTAAGACGGCACAAATGAAGTAAATTAAATTTTATAAATATGTTTAATATAATAGAGAGATGTATAAAAATGAAATATTTTTATTAGACAGCTAAAAACAGATTTTGTTTTGGTGGACTTTTGTTTCAGTGCATAGCAACGCACTAGACAGCAATTAAATCACCCAGTCTAGTACTCGATAATACACCAGCTACAATTAACAGTTTTGGAAGCGAAAATAAATCATAAATAGTGTATCGTTTCATTATTGAGCGTTTTCGATTATTGGTGTTTTGAATTAATTACATCTTCTAAAGACAAAGCGTTCGATATTCTTGTTAGAATAAAATGCCTAAAATATCTCGTAAAATAGGTGCACTTATAACGGACTGATGCTTGCGGCATCATACGGACAAAAAAATATATATATAATAAAAAATAGCCACAAAAAATAATGTGGACCAATGAAAAGCAGAATGAAGGAAGACAAATGAATAAAGGCGAATTCTTTGATAAAGATTGTTGAATATTAGTTCATTAATAGTTGAAGAAGAAGATGATGGCGAAAATTTAAATTTCTTTCTTCTAGAACTTGAAGTAATTACAGTTAGAAATAAATAAATGATTTCTTATATAGAAGAGAAATAATTTGAACGAAAGCCTTAAACGAAAAATGGCATTTGGTTAATAGTTTTACTGTGACAGTTTAATTATGACTTAATCAATGTTTTTTTTCTTGGTTTATAATTTTAGTAATAGTAAATTATTATTTTGAGTAAATTATTATTTAGTATAGTACTTTGTTCAGCGGGGCTACTTCGTGCAAATTCGAATTTGGCATTTTTCAAGTGCTGCTATTCAGTATTATGTTTATTTCACGTTAAAAATGTGTGGAATTTGAAGATAGAAGTCTCTTCTATTACTACAAACATTTTTTCGAATTTTAAAACAATCTCAGAGTGTGTTTCGTTCATCCAATGTCAACAACTTTCCGAGGACGTCGGATGTCGAAAAGTGTGCGTGGAAACTTTAGCTGTGAAATGCAAAGACGTTGATAAAACAATTGTCGTAAGTGCAAAATTTTTTATTTATATATTAATAAACAATTATATCATGTTAGCGTTAAAAAAATTTGAAAATTAATAACAAATAAACGGAAAATGAAAAAAAATGCACTTTGGGGCTACTTTGTGCAAAGTTTCATTCGTTTTTTTTTTCGACAGAAAAATGGTCAGACGTTATAAAAAAATACCTGGAACGAGAAACTACCGTGATTACACTTTAGAAAAGCTGCAACAATGTTTGCAAGCAGTTGCTGGTGGTATGTCGATTGCAGAAGCTTCTCGGAAGTACAAAATCCACAGAAATACTATCTCTAATAAAATTCACAAGAAACACGTGAAACTTCCTGGTAAACTATTATTTTTCTTCTACAAAGATTTTTCTAATGAATTAATCAAACGATTTAACACATAAAAATATATTTTATAGGACATCAGGTGATTTTGACAGAAACTGAAGAGCAAGTTCTGTCATGTTCATTCAAGGATGTTATGTTCAAATTTAACAATATTATAAATGTTAATGAATATGTAATAATTATTATTTTTAAAATTTCATCCATTTCAATGTTTAAAAATGTATATGGTTTCCTTTTGTTTAAACTCAAATGTTTTGAAATAAACATTCTTTTTAAGAAAAAATTCTTCAAAAAAAATGGTTTTTTAACGCTGAAAATTATTTTCAAACTAATATCTTTACATATCTTGATGTTTTTGTCTTTAAAAATGTCAACAATTAACTTTTTTAACAATTTTATATCAATATTTTACTAAAAACATGATTATTAAACTGAATTCCTATCGCTGCACAAAGTAGCCCCATTTGGGGGCTACTTTGTGCAAGGTATGTTTTGACTTATTATTCGTAAATATTACATACAAATAATGCCAATATTGATCAAATTCACTCGTCTGAGTCCAGTTATGAATATAATATCGATAAATTTTACTAAAGTTTGAATTAACATAGTTTTCTTACGTGTTCAAAAACTGCGAAATCCTGCACAAAGTGACGGTACATTATTATTTTTGAGTTTTTAGTTGTTATTTTAAAACAACAGGCGTTTATCCGTCAATAATAATGTTACTTTATTTTAGGAAAAAGAAATAAACGTATAATATAATAAACATATGTTACTATGGTATTTTATGTTCTATTGTAAAATGTTTACATTATTATATGTAACATATTATACGCAACACATATATTATTTATTTTGTGGATTGAATTATATCCGTAAAATATGTGAAGAACATTTGAATTTTTTCTCAATTGTTTTAAGAAGTAGTTTATTTACATACTTTTGTATGAAATACTATTATTTTTACAATTATACCATTATTTATACAATTATTTTCGCAATTAATAACTGCGAACTATTTTTTAAGAAAAGTGAAAAAAAAGGAAATTTATTAACAAAACTATTTTCTACGTCTCAATTTAAATGCATTTAATCTCCTTTTTAAAACAATTGCAATATGTTTGAACATAGTAAAAAGATATTTCTGAAAATTAGAACCTTTTGAACCGAAGAAATATAATGTAGTACTAAAAAGTTGAAAAAAAAGTTTTTTTTTTAAAAAAATGCAGTTGTAAAAAGCTATGAATATGTTGATGAAATCTCATTTCAGTATTTAATCTCACACACAAAGAAAAAATTGCTCTAACATTTATCAATTTATCGAGGCTCATTTCTTTTAAAAAAAATATATCAAAAAATATAATCTGTTGTAACAAAATTAAGACATCAGTGAGAATTTCATAAAATTAGTTATTTAAAATATTATATAATCAAATATTTTCCCTACAGGCAATATAAACTAAATATAAACACAATTAATTAGATAAACAAACCATTAACCTCCAATATATCGGATAAAATTTTTAATAATTTTATCGTTTAACGTTTTTAATAATTTCTTACAATTAAAAATAATACTTTTCGATTTTTTCTGTTTATATAACTTTACGAAGCGATTCTATGTAAAAATATGATTTTGTTTATCCTCGTGCGTCTGAGTTTTAAGTCGCAATGAAAAATTATGCGGAAGGTAAAAATCTTGATTCAAGTAAATATTTATTAATAAATCTTTTGAAATATTTTGCGGCATATAAACATCTCATTGTTTGAATCCTATGTATTTTGTTTCATGACGAAAATGGTAATAAAAATACAATAAAAATCTGCATATCTAATCTGCAATTGCATATCTCTTTTAATATTCAAAAATAGTTAAAAATTAAAATTTATCAATATTTCATGTCATCATTAATAATAACTAAAAAAAGTTGAACCAAATGTAATTAATCAATTTTTTAAAAAAAATTTTCATCACATGAGTTTTCCTATGTAAATTTCGTATTATCTGTTATTATTTGGGTCTGTTATTAGATTGTATTTTGTATCACGTATTTTCGGGAGTTTTATTGAATAAAATAATTTGAGGTAATATTCCGATAAAAATTATAAGATAAATATGTCAACGTACCTTTAAAATTCTTTCTAATAAAAAAGAGGTAATCATATAGAGAACTGTAATGACCGAACAATTTCTTGGACAGAACTCAAATGAAGAGCGAAAAATCTCACCAATGACGTCATGAATCAATTACAATAGAGTTGCTATGCCAACAAGGAAACGCGTACCTAATTTTATTACAGCACGCGTGCAAACAATTTTTATGAGATAGTTCGTAAAATGTTTCTGAATTCGGAACAGAAAAATCTCTCGCAAAACATGCAAAAATTAAAAATATTATTTAAATTAGGTCTAATTAAATTATGGTATAAAATATATTTTTTATAGCTTATAAGATTCGATTTCTTTTATTTATAAGATAAATAATTAAATTATAATAATTATAAATTTAATTTGAACTAGATCTATTTAAACTATAGCTTACAATTTTTATAAATAAAAAGAGCTTAATGAGCAGAATATTTGAGGAAAACGTTTTCCCTCAATTATAGATTTAATGGTTAAGGTATAATATTTAAAAATTTAATTTTAATTATATCTGATTGAGTAGTAGTATACAGAGTGTAATTTTTATAAATAAGAAAGAGTTTAATGAGCAGAATATTTGATGAAAACGTTTTCCCTCAATTGTAGATTCAATGGTTGAGGTATAACATTTAAAGATGTAATTTTAATTATATCTGATTGAGTAGTAGTGTGCTGAGTGTAATTTTTATAAGTAAAAAAGAGTTTAATGAGCAGAATATTTAAAGAAACCTTTTCCATTAATTGTAGTTTCAAAGGTTAAGGTAAATAGAATATTCTTTTTCTTTAAATTATTATCTTTTTTTAATGCGATTAATAGCGCTAAAATGGAGAAATTGTTGCTCGTAAAAAGTATATATAAATGGCCCTTAATATTAACCAATAATTTTCAAACTCGACCATGCATTATATTATAATATACTACACTACTGTACCAAAGGAAATAATAATAGAGAAATTAGAGGACCCACACACAATATTGTTCCGTAGAAAAAGCGCTAGATATTAAAGTTTGTTTTAAGTCGGACAGTCAAGTATGGTGCGTCTTTTAGGGTAAGGAAGCAACAAATTTCTAGTCCTGAGGATCTGGGCTTCAAATCATGTTTAAAAATTATATTCAATGAAAATAATTTTTTTAAATTTATTTTATAATATTGTAACGTAAATAAAATATTCCTTTTCTTAAAATTATTATTTTTCTTTTTTCTAAGTGCGAAAAATAGTGCTGTCTTTGCTCATATACTGTACATAAAAATGGTCTCGTATCTCCCTTTAATATTAATTTATAATTTTTAAACTCAACCAAATATTATATCATAACATACATATTAAACGATATAATTATAGACAAATTAGGAGCTCCAAAATGTGGCACAATATGGTTCCCTAGAAGGAGCGTGACATTTGAATTTTAACACTCATAAGGAAAAGTCCTATTAAAAATTTGCTCATTTTTTTTCTTTTCCATTTAAAAAAAAATTGTATATCTCTTAAATTAAGTGAAAAAATTTTATTTTCAGACAACAGTAAAATTATTTATTTAAATTGTATTAATAACATTAATGTCTAGTAATAAAACATAATTTCACTTTTCAAATTTATAGTTACTTTTTTTAACTAGTCATTTTTACCGGTATACTTACCCAGTGCATCTCTAATTCAAGGTCCTTAAATGCGACATTCAAGGCATTTAAATGCGGCATTTTTACAACGTTTCATTCACTTGTTTTCGTATCTCTTAAGAATGTAATCTTGAAATTGCGATTCCTTTCCAACTAGCTAGAAGGCAAATCGTTTCATGATGATTAAAAGCAGCATTTATAGCTATTTTATAGCAAAACTGAGTTCATTATCCGCTTATTTTAAATTCAGTTGGAGTACTTAAAACATAACTCTGCTTTGGATGACAAGTTTTTATTGTTTTTTTTACTGCTAGATGCATAATTTATCGTCAATCAAAACCATGCTCATTATAAATTCTACAAATTTTAATTGCAACTCTGAATTGGATGACATTAGAAGTACTATCACCAGGAGTGACAGATTAGGAGGAACCCAGACTTAAGTTTTACAAATTATTAATCTTTCTTTTTAAAAATATTATTTGTTTGATTGTTATTCTTGTTATTGTAGTTCATTTACGTCACACTAGAGCTGCACAATGGGCTATTGGCGACGATCTGGAAAACATATCTGAGGATGATCCGAAGACATGCCATCACAATTTTGATCCTCTGCAGAGGGGATGGCACCCCCTCTTCGGTAGCCCGACGACCTGCACGCGAAGTCGAGCACTTTACGGTAGAACAGTTTAACGAGCACCTATACCGCACACCCTCGGTCCCTACGCAGACTGATTCTAGTGGTCATCCACTGACCGCAGCCGGTGATGCTTGACTTCGGTGTTTTGCTGGGAACCGTGTCATAACGATCAGTCCACTGCGGGACAAGAGTTGAAGGGAGAATTGCTTTAAGTTTCACGTTTAAGATTTACATTCCTTTAAGATTAGTAAATAAGCATATTAATAACGAGCAGTGAATTTATTTATAGGTGGGTGAATGAGCTTATAAATTCATAAAATTTTTTGTCAACTTTTAAATTGAGTTACAACAGTCAACTACAACTATTTTTCATTTTTTAAAATAATTTTCAACAAAATTGAGACACAATGAATGCTAATAGCCATAAAATATCATTTAAATGTGTGCAGTTAAAATAAATAGACCACCCTAAATAACTTTTGATCCAACCCACTTTCTTTTATTCAGAACTCGAACTCACTATCTTACTATCGATACTTAAAAACCAGCTATCTTTTGATCACTACTCTAACTTACTGCCTCTTTATCGGTACTTGAACCAAATATCATTTGATCACTTTTAGAAACTGTGAATCTTTTTGATAAATGCTTAAACCTACGATGATTCTCTAGGGATACTCGAGTCAGTTCTCAAACCCACTATCTTTTTATCGGTCCTCGAACCCACTTCTTTTTTAATTTTATCAGAGCTCAAATCTGCTATCATTTGATCAGTACTCGAATCTACTATCAGTTGGTCATAACTCGAAACCCCTATTTTTAAATTGATACTCAAATAAACACTATTATTAGAACACTTTTCGATCCCACCCTCATCTTTTCAACACACGTACGCATTATTATTTAATCGGTCTTGCAATACTCTTTAATAGTGTCGAGTTTATAATTAAACTAAGGGACTTTTCGTGCTTTAAGAGGTTACATATACTATCGAATTTCCAAGTTTTTTTAAAATCCTTTTTTTTTTTTAACACATATATTATAACCACTCGCGAGTTTCGAATTGTGCAAATAGTCAAGTGAATTCTTATTTCTACCTTTTCTTATTTCTTACTTTTGACGTGCTTTATTTGTGTCAAGATTATCGTACTAATTTCTAAGTACTCTCTTTCTCTGAGTGTTCTTTTTCTGTATATTTTCTCTACGTACGTATATCTAAGTTTAACTCAAAACAAAGTTTTAACTTATGCTCGTTTTTCTAAGTATCGTATCTTTTCTCTAAGTATTATTTTCGATTTCTTTTCCAGCTCTTATTGCTACACATTTCGACAAGATTTTGTAAATCCCGATATTTTTAATATGTATTAACTCGAATCGCGCATTTGAGTGTGAATCGAGAAATCGAGAGTGAAAGAGAAATCGATGCTTCGACTAAAATCTAACTTAAAAAAATATATAACGCTTTCATCTCATATTTTAAATTTTTAGTCTTACTTTCTAATTATTTAATCTTATTTTCTGAATTTTAAAAGAAATGTGTTTTAATAATACATAAAAGTAAATAATGTTTCGTCATTTCGGCGAAATATTTTTACAATTAACCCCTAATTCGTAGCTTTTGACATCTTACCAAAAAATATATGTACTATATATTTATCACAAAATTTCATTTTACTGAATTAAGAAAATTGTACTACTTATGAAAATTGAACCACTTAAATTATGAAAGTTGCACCTTTTATTAAGATTTAAACATACTGAATACCAGTTCTTCGTACGGGATAAATAAAATAAAAAATCAAATACTGAACAACACTACGAAATCATGCACAAATCTGAAACTCGAATACTAACACTATTGAAGAGCATAGTGGAAGAACCAATTAAGTGACATTTTCAGGAGTGTTTATGAATCAGTGAAAATAACAAAGTAGTTGCCTTAATATGGGTAAGTTAAATGTAACAGAATTGTATTTGCTTTCACTTTAATCCAAACATAATAGATTTTATTTTATTTCATAACCGTCGTTGAAATACCGTACCAGTTTTGAGTTCATGACTACTAATGTTCACTTCCGTATCCTAGTAGTTTTGAGCCGAACACAAAACAAGGGATATCCCGGATCAAACTAGCTTTCGGGGAGAACTTTTTGATGAAACTAACCCGCATTTGTGCTATATTGATAAGTAAATCACGAAAAGCTGCCACGATTAGTCTGATGGCAAGGGAACTCTAACCCATGATCCGTCTACCACTGAGGATATTTTACGCCAGCACTGTGGTCGGTGCGAGCCTGTTGCAGTATTCGTATAGATTAACTACATTTAACATCACTTGGCGTGAGGATATTTCTCACGGCAAGTGACGTTAAATGTGTCATGGCCAAAATTTACTACTATCAAGTAATATTCTCCGGTACATTTATATCCCATTCAAGGGTCAGTAAGGCACTTATTTCCACAGTATCGACATTAAAACTGCTTATAGTTTTAATACTATCAATTAATACTGGTGATTAATTAAACTGCACGAAATAAAAGTAACAAAATATTAAAGTAAGTGCAATAAACTCTTTTCTTGATCAAATAGAACTATGAGCAAGAAAATTTCACAAATGAAGCGAGCAAATATCACACTAATATTGAATACAAACTTTAAATATCGATATCTCGGTTACTTTTTAAATTAGGATGAAGTGTTTTTTATCATTTTTACTCTTTCTTTTTCTAGGGACTATTATATTACATCATTGTATTAGCATTTTTGTCTTCCGGGACGTATAAAAATTTAAAATTTTAATCTAAAATTTAATTTTATTCTTTTAAAATTATTTTTAACCACAATGGATGTGTTAAACAATATAATTTCTTAATCTTGTAGAAATGTGAAATAATTACAACAAAAAAAACTAATTTTATACACATTTACTTTTTTAGCGATTAATATACTGACAAACAAAATTAGCAAATGTGCGATTTTTAAGTGTGTAACATTTTAATCAAATACATTAAGCCTAAACAAGCGAAGAATATTCCAAAATCATGCTTTTAATATATATTTAGCATCTTTGTCACACACTGAACTGCAAATTTGGGATTGAAAGATTTTTTTTTAGCAATTAAAAAAACTAGGTCTAATTCTGATGAATCAGTATCAGGGACAATCTCCACACTTTATTGATTAAATAAATAACATAATTAGGAGTATAACTCCTGAGAAGAAAGCCTTTAGAAACTTACATTAGGCTTCACCCTTTAAATATATATGAAAAAAAGGTTCCTCAAGATTTTAGTATTGAAAAATAAATAAAATAAATGAAGAAGGAAAAATTTATATACCTAAGTTATTTTCATTATTATGTACCTTTCATTGGTTGCTTGAAAAAAAAAATGTTCTTTTTCAAGGTTTAAGAAACTTTAAATGGTTTTTCTACAAAACATATATGTCAGTCAAGCCTTGTTCATATGTCCAAGTACAAAAATATAAAATATTATTAAAGAAAAAACAGTATTTTATAGAAATTAAAAGGTAATTCCAGATCCAGCTGTCCGAAAAATAACCATCAAGGAATGACTTTCCAGAAACAAAATATTCGACCATATTTCATAATTGTGTAAAATGCTCTAAATACAATGCTATACGGTTATTAAGACAATTTAATGAAGTTTTTGCATAGTTAATTACTGCAGCCGGGATATTTCTGTTACTATACACTTATTCAAATTTTTTAAACTACATAATTGAATTTTATAAATGCATGGATTTACCAATAAAGACTCTTCGGAAAGTAATGTAAACAAACAATTTATATGCTGGGCTGATGAAGTTCAAGCTTTTTATATGATTGGCAGATCGAACAAACTCGTTATTTACATTCTTTAATTACCATCTAATCTATATTAAAAAAAATTTCTTTTCATAAAATGAAACATTATTTATTTAAAACTAAAGTTTTGTTTCAATATGATCGCAAAAGTGGAGCTACCATACTCAGTTCTTTAGATGTAAAGTACACGCGCGAAAACTAAATTAATTATTAATTTTTTGAGCTCTTGTTTTTTCTTTATTTAATAATAAATAAATTTATTTAAAATAAAGTACTATTTCTATTTATAATTAATTTTACTTATAAATAATTTTTATTAAAGTATGGTCATCATATTTTTATGAAGTATCAAAAATTTCATTTAAAAATGTTATTTCACAGCCAAAACATTTGAATTTAATATTTAAAGCATCAAGTAAATGAAATTATCTTATAATCAAAAGTTATTTTCGAACATTTAATTGAATTTGCTGGTATTGAATTTGTTGTTTTAATAATTGCATTTAAAACTTAAGAATTTTTTTTACTACGGTTTTTGTTATTGTTAAACGTGATAAAACACAATTTTAATTTTTGTCTTAAAGTAATTAAACGAGTTTTTTGCCAAAGTGTGATGAATCTGTTACAGGGGCAATCTCTGCAATACAGTCTCTCCACACTCATCATTTTGCTTTGCCTCCAAGTTACACACATTAGCAGAATTTATACGTGGTCATTAGCATACCAATGACCATAATCTTACACTTACCCCTATGCCCTGCCTCCTTTTTGAGAGATCAAACATAGTTGTGAGGATGAAAACCATAGATCCCGATCATAGAGTTGGTTCAAGTTTTATTTGTCTCACAATGGCAATGGACATTGTTACCCATAGATCACCGAAGTCTTACACTTATGGCAGCGGTTAGTGAGAGGGGACAACTTTCATCTTCATATCAAATTGGAAGTAACAGTCGACACGCTTCAAGTGCTTAAAAATAGGCTCCCATTTTCAAGATTTGCCTGATGTGAATGAAAAGAAACAAAAGGGATTTGAAAAATAAAAAGTTAAGTTGCTAAAGAAAAATGAAAAAATAATGTAAAAAGTAAAACTGAAAAAAAATAACAAATAAATAAAAAAAAACAGTAGCCGAGAAAGGAAAATAGATGAAAAACAAAACAAGAAAAAGCACATTGGCAAATCAGGGTAAAATGAATGTCCACGTACTATCACTTCAAATCAGTTCTGTTTCCTCGTATTCACGTCTGACAAATTTTGAAAATGGGTGCCTATTTTTGAGAGCTTGAAACACGTCGACTCTTATTTTCAAATTGTTTTTTCTTTTTTAAATCAAGTAAATTTAACCCTTGTTTGTTGCTTGATCTAAGAATTTAACTTTTCGGGATTTAAAACTCAAATTAGGGGGTCAAGTTACGGGTTCAAATTACAGAGCTCAAAATTATGATGCGTAACATTGGGAATATCAAAACCTCGATAAGAATCTTCTGTTGAACATTGAGTCACGTAAAATTTCTAACAGAGCATCGAAAAGTTTGAGATTATATTAAATTAGATAGTATGGTTCTTAAATTATGTTATATAGTTTGATTAAAAACTAAACCCTGATAAATAAAACGTTTTTCATTTAATATATCATCAGGATATTAAAATATTTTTTAAAATATCCTACGTTTAACAGAAGCTACATTAATAAATGCTATTGAAAATTTAAGTAAATCAAATGAAAAATTTACTATTGAGTCCACTATTAGAAAATGTCTCTATGTCATGGCAAAGATTTAGATTGATCGAACACTCATCTCAATTTTTTTTAGTACTTTTTTTAAAAAAAAGTTAAGTTGAAAAGAAATTTAAGAAAAAAACTTTTCTTCTTTTTATATAGGTGAACAATAAACTTGCTTAGAACTATTAGATATATATTAATTCTAAAATATTAATTCGAAAGAAAATTCTTCTATTTTTATATTTTATAACCGTCGTTGAACAGCCGACCCAATTTTATAGGTTTACGACTACTAATGTTCCACTACGTAATTTTGAACCCAATCCAAGACAAGGAAACTCCTGGATTCGGAGAAATTTGCCTTCGTGGAGGACTTTTTTGAAGGAGCTAACTCGCATTTACGTTACACGAAGACCACGAAAACCTCCCACGTTTAGCCTAACGGCAAGGAGATTCTGTCCACATCCACCAAATTTTATTAAAATCAAAGAGGTGAGGGTTGGACGTTAATTGACTCTATTATGAATTGTTTATTGAAAATATTAGTTTATAATAGCTGCGTCCTTCATGAAATACTCTTCAATGTTTACTTACTTAAGTTTGAGACGTAAAATATTGTTTTAGTTTTAAATAAACCAAATGAAAAACTAATTTAAACCGTAAAAATAGTTTTTGTCTTTTTAATTTTGCTAATTGATTTTTTGTTATATTTGATGTTTTGTCTTACAGACAAGAATGGGAAGACAGACTGCTCTGGATTGATACCTTTTATTTACGTCTCACTTGAGTTACACAATGGGCCCTTTGTGGATTGAGCCAGAAATAGATAAGTACATCATTATTTTCAAAAACTTGTTATCATTGCTTCAGTCATTTATCATGATTAAATGTGATTTATATGTCGCCGAATCTGATCAATCTATTATCAATTTTCAATCGACTTGATTTTCAGGGTACATTCATTTTACCTAACACGCATCTTTAAAAAAAACTTTTTTTCAGGAAAATAAATCATTCAAATATCAATATGACCTTTTGAGGGAAGCATTTACCCTTTAGAACCAGCGGAAGGAGAGAACACCGAATTGAGATCGGATCATCTAGAGAGCCAGATATGATACCATGCTCTGTAAAAGGACGTCATCACTGTCCTGATATAATAACAAATGTATGAGACGATGTGTTACTTAGAGCAAGTTTATTCTCAGTGGTATCTTCCATATGATATACCCTTCCATATGGAAACCTTTCTCTAAGTTCTCGCAGAAATTCAAAGCTATTGAGACCATCACAGCTTGACATAATGTAATTTACTAACCACAAAATAAATGGTTTTCCTTATTTAGAATTGATATCAAAATCATTTCAGCGCCTCTTCCTGGCTTTTTGTTGTGTTATCTTCAGAATGTAAGCTCTTGTTGATAATATATTTTGGGGTCGGTCATTTTTAATATTTTTAACAATAGCTAGTTCACTAAACCTGAGGAAAGGACCACATCATGACCGTAAATGCATATTTTGCATTCATTATGTCAATAGAGCTTGTAGGGAAGGGAAAGATAACAATCAATGACTTAAAAAAATTTATTTTTACAAAAATGTGTTAGTTTTGAAAGATTTCAACTTAATGGATCTTTTCGTTTGTCTTTACAGCTTCTTAAAAAAATGAAAACTGATAAAACTTCTCGTTACATAATGTATAAATTTAAGGAAAGTGTCAAGTTTAAGGAAAACAAATCGGTTAGAATTAAACTGATAACTAATATTAATTTGCATTTAATAATATATAATATTAAAAATATTTAAGACAAAATTTGAAATATAAAATGATATTTTTATTCCATCGATATTAGATTCAAATATAAACTTAATAGAAGCGTGGCACATTTTTTATGATTTAATATATTTGTTATAGAAAAGATGAAAAATCTATGCTTTTATCGTTTTAATTTATTAAAAACGTATTTTCCGACATTTTCAGTATCTTTATATTTATTACTTTTTTCATAATTTAATTAATGTTTCGATGAAATTTTTGAGTAAAGTATTTATATGTTTCTGTGAAACGCACGCATACTACTTCTAAAAGAAACTAAGGTGAAAGATTCTCGGAGAAAATTTCTTTCTTTTTTTAAGTACTCAATGTTACAGAATTTTGCTCTCAATGTTTAAGAATTTCGTACTCAATAATGATATCTTCTTAAGAATTTCACTATCAACAATTTTAAATTTTATTTCGTGTTACACTATTGATTTAATTGAAGTAATGTAAGCTTTTTTTTTGCTAAATAAAAATATATTTTACGGTTAAAATGTATTTAAATTTTTATTTAGCGTGAATTCTTAACCTGAAATTGTTGGAAAAATTTTATTATGTGAAACAGAATTTTTAATAGGGTGATTTTTTGCAGAGGACAGTTGATGCATTTATAATAAAATGTTAATTAGATCAGTTTAAATATCAAAAAATAAATATTACCACAAAAACTTTCATTTACTAATTATTATTTTGCACAGGAGAATTTTTTCCCTGTGTTTTTGTTTCTTTTTTTGACTTTTTAGTCTTTTTTCGGTAATTTTTTTTTTTGAATACTTGAATACTTTATTTTCTTAGAAACAACTTTCGATCTGCAATTTTCTATGACCAACGTTTTAATTACAGAAACTGAAAATTAACTTATCAAATATTAAAGATATAACTTAGGTACGACATGAAACATTTAGCATAAAATGCATACCATTATTGTAAGTTTAAAGATATCAAATAATCGAAAATTAAGATTTGAATTTCTATTATTTTCATTTATTTTATTTATTTTTTAATGTGGTACAGACATTTTTTGCAAATAGATACGTGAGTTTTAGTTAAAATGAGAAATGAGTTCATTTTCTATTAGAGAAAAAATAAATGAAAAATTTATTAGAATTATGTGCACAGAAACTGTCATATACACATAATCTGATAAGTATTAGCTGCATAACTATGTCCTGCTCACCCGTATCTTTTATTAAAAAACGAAAACAAACTGAATATTTTAATAATGGAATGTAAGTATGAAAACTAAATAATATAGTTAAATGAATAAATAATACGTTCTTTGTAAAAAATATTTATACAGACAAACCTCGTTTATTAAAAACGATCAAATAACTATAATTTAACTTTACGAATTTTGTCCAAGAAACAATATTTGAAAATTAAATTTTTCTAATAAAATATTAATGACTTATTTATAATTTTTATCTCTTAGAATATTTGTACTTAAATTTTGAAAGAATATGAGAAAAACACGTCAAATAAATAAACAAAATCTATATAATAAAAATTTACTTTTGGTCACGCTTTTTAAACGGATAAATGAAATAAACTTTCAAAATGTTATCTCTTAGAATATTTGCACTTAAATTTTGCAAGAATATACGAAAAACACGCCAAATAAATAAACAAAATCTATATAATAGAAATTTACTTTCGGTCACACTTGCTAAACGGATAAATGCAATAAACTTTCAAAATGTAAAAAAAGTTATGACGTTCACTGTTTTATCTCATTTCAAGCAGTTTTAAAAGCATAGCTTTTTAACTTTATTTATCAGAATAAATGTGTTTATAATTTTTGAACATCAAACAATGCTCTAAGTTTTTCTTTCGTAGCAGTTTATTTACAATCCTTCAAGAACAGTAAAATACACTTTTTTAAAAAAAAAAAAAAGAATTATAAGAATTATAAATAATTTATAAAATGCCTGCTTGATTTTTTAGAGTAAATGTTAATATATTTGGAAAAAATATTTTTCAAAAAATTTTGTTTTAACTTTTTAATACTTTACAGCCAAAGTATGTATTAGCATGCCAAAAATTACTACCGATCTACATCCCTGCTTTATAAAGCTGTTGCAGAATTCGGAATTGCAGTGGGCCATGATTGCCTGGCGAACCACCTCTGCGCATCGGCATTCTCGCTGACCCAAATTGCCCGTTATGCTCGAATAATGAACTTATGGACAGGAACCATCTATTGAGATGATCGGCTCTGCTTGGGGACTCTGAGGTGAGGCACTACTGGAGTGCCCGAGATCTGTTAATGAGATAGTGACTTTTTTGTCCTACTTGTTGTTCACCTTTTTGTTCACTGTTTTTGTAAGAGTTTGTCATTTTCTTTTGCCATTAGAAATAAAAAAAAAAAGAACATCTCTGCTTTGGCTCCTTTGTGAGTACAAATTGCAACAAAGAGTTTCCCATTCATAACTGGTTAAAGTAATTACTCCCCACTGATGAAAGGGGATGATTGTTGTTGCTGTAGTTCATTTACGTCGCACTAGAGCTGCACAATGGGCTGTTGGCGACGGTGTGGGAAACATCCCTGAGGATGATCCGAAGACATGCCCTCACAATTTTGATCCTCTGCAGAGGGGATAACACCCCTGCTTCGGTAGCCCGACGACCTGTACGTGAGGTCGAGCACTGTACGGTAGAACAGTTTAACGAGGACCAGTACCGCACACACTCGGTTCCAACGCAGACGAATCCAAGTAGTCACCCATCCGCACACTGACCGCAGCCAGTGATGCTTGACTTCGGTGATCTGCTGGGAGCCGTGTCTTAACGATCAGTCCACTGCGGAACTAAAGGGGGATGAATTTCGCCAAGAGAGCGCAGTATTTTTTAATCTTACTACCCGTTACTGAAATGCTTTTGAAATCTGCATTTTTTAAAAATAGAAAATAAAATATTAAAAAATCTGAGATTGAAGTTTCCTTGTTTTTTAAAAGGGATTCTGTGCAAAGAAGTCGTAAAAATTCTAGCGTCATAATTTCACTTTGCCTCACAATTATTATTTTATGTACTACTTAAAAGAGAAGATAAAAATATTAATGATCTGTTTTAGGTAATACCCATACTCTTTATCGTTTTCAATAATATTTTAGCAATGGATTATTTATCCCTTTAATGCGAGTTTAACGAAGCGAAAAAATTACTATTGTTTACAAGTACACCATTAATTATTTTTTTTAATTGTTCTGATTTTATAATAGAATTTAATTGATTTATTTTGATTACTAATTTGATTATAGATATGTGAATAAGAACAACTAAGAAATGTTGCGCATTCTATTATTATAAACTTATATGCATTTTATTTTATTTATTTCATTTATTTATTTTACTGTAGCAACCACAAAGAATAAATTTAACCAGATTTTAGACAAGCATTATATTTAATAGTTTTTTTCACTATTAACTCTTTCTTATTCTTTTTTCAAAAGGTGTTATACCTTACATTTTATTGATGTCCAATGCAAAATTAAAATGTGATTATAATCTCAATTTTTTAAAAAAATTATCTTTCCTTATAGTTTTTGCAAATCATATTCTCAAAATTACTAGGAAGCAAAGCAGGTTTATTAGCTTCAAAACAAAAAACAAAATTGCCCAAGTTCCTCTTACCATTTAATTCACATTTTTTTATCTCTTTTAATTACAAAAACTTTTAAATTATTCGTAAGTTTAATTGAGTACTTATTTTTTTACCGTTTATACATCATAACTTTCAAGTACTTAAAGTAAGTTCACAATTTATTATTGAATTATTTTAAAAAGTTCTTAAAAATACGAGAAATATTTGATAAATAAAAGGTAATAAAATTGCTAAAAAATATTTTGCGAATCATGTTTATCGTATATCAATATTATTTGAGTGTTTAATGTATTGCACACAGTTAGAATTTTCACTTTAAAATTATGGTAAAATAACCGGGAGCAGTCTGTCCATCCGATTAACCGCAAAATTTACGGTAAAAACCATTTTTCTGTCTTATGGTCATGAAATCATTTGCAACTAGTAATGATTTAAAAAACTATACGGCTTTTTAACCGTTTACAACTAGCAATGTCTCAAAACTGTAAAAAATAAATTTAACTGGACATCGGAGATTGTTTAGAAGCTTCATGGAGCTGCAATCTATGCTTGTATGAGAGTATTGTATTCTGACAGTCCATGCTCTCAAATTAAAGAGTGTTGTACTCTAAAACTCTTCATGTGTTGAAGGAAATATTGATGTGTCAAAGCTGGGACTTCCATTCTGTCTGTCATGAGATTGACGGATTTGCCCACTCAGCTATAATCTGTAACCATCTGCAAGGAACTAAACGGTCCCATTAGGTGAACTTCTAATCGACTGTCGTGGGATCTTCAAGCCGCCACACTTGTCTTAAGGTAAGCAGCAGCATTCAGACAAAAATAAAATTTAAAAAGTCTGTATTTCCATATTGTAACATAGTTTTTCTAAAAGAACAAGAAGTTCATTGAGTAGAGTCTACCAATTAACTCCCTAGATAATCATGCAGCAATCAACAAAGAAGGAAGGTAGGAGCTACAAGACAAATTTTTTTTTTCTAATTTCAACAAGTCTGCAAATCCGTGGCAATATGCCCATGTCCAAGAGGTCATGGGTTTGATCCCCGCGTAGTAAATGGGGACTGATGCGCGTTAAATCTGTTGGGTCACAAAATCCCCCATGTTCCCATAACAAATCATACCTCTGGCGGTACTGATCCAGGAGTTTCCTTGTCTTCTGGATTGGGTTCAAATTTACAAGGCTATGGAGTTGAACTTCAGTAGTTGCAAATCCAAAATTGGGTCGGCTGTTCAACGATGATAATAATATAAAAAATAAAATAGTTTTCATTAAAGGAACAAAGGGCTCATTAGTTAATCGACTAAATGTAACAAAAGACTGTCGAGAGAGCTTCAAGTCACCAACTTCGATGGAAGGAAACGGTAATTTTCACGAGAAACAATTCTTTTCTAAGTTGAAGAAGCCTGTAATTCCGTATCCTGCAAAAAATTTTATTAAGGAAGCAAGCCCCAAACCAGCCAATTAACTAATTCAAATAACGGAAATTTCAAAAGAATTTAGAGCCGCTACCCTCGACGAAAAAAATGGCCGGAACATAAGTTCAACAAGACTGTAAATCTGTATATTTCAATAGTTTTTATTGAAGAAACAAGAATTTCATCAGCTAATCAACTAAATCTACCAATCTACTGTAGAGGGATCTTAAAGCAGCCACCCTCGACGGACGGTAAGCCAAAGCATTAAGACAAACTTTTTTTTCTAAGCCAATCCCTTATTTTCAAAAGTTTTTACCAAAGGAATAGAGTTCATCAGCTGATCAACAAAATCTACAAACCGACTGTCGCGGTAGTATCGGGCTGCCAACCACGATGGAAGATTGGCCGAATTTTCAAGACTACAAATTTTTTCTAAATTTACCAAGCCTGTAATTCCATATTCTTCAGTAAATTTTATAAAATAAAAAATGAAAAACAATTTTATCAGCTAATGAATTATTTCTGGCAACTGATTTTCGTAGGATCTTCAAGCTGACACCCTCGATGAAAGGTTGGCCAGAGCATCAAGACTAACATTATTTTCTAAGTTCAATAAGTCTGTAAATCCGTATCGTTTAATAGTTTTTATTAAAGGATTAAAAAGTTAATCATTGAAGTATACCAATCTGCCCGATGCTTTTAGTACTGTCCTTGACTAGGTATATAATGATAGTTTATTCAAAGATTGATCATTTTATAGATCTATTGAATTCAGTGTGATTGCCAATTTACATTATTTTTATATTTGGTGTGTTCATTATAAATGCTATTGATAAAATAATTATACAATTAACTATATAAATTTCTATTAAATATTACTGATTATACAATTCTTTATTAGTACTTGAAAAGTATTATGAATTGCCTATTTGTTAAACACTTTGTTTTGATAGCTAGAAAGAAGGAAATGTGTACATGCATGTAAAAAAGTTACAAATTTGTCTTGTTAGATTTTAACAGTAATAGAAGTTCACAATAGTAATAATTTATGTAATTTACTTTAAAAGGGTCTTTATTAAAGTAAAAAGTAAGTGAACTCCCGAGCCCTTTTTTTCGTTGCTGGAACATAATTATTTGCTCTTAGATTGATTTTCCTGCCAACCAGATTACAAAATATGTAAAACAGAGTTATACAGAAAAATAATCTCATTTAATAATCAAAATTTCACAAACCTCAAGAGATAAACTAAAAGCAACTTCATATAAAGGATTTGTTCTCATTAAATACTGGTAAATATTTACTTTAATCCCAGGTCGCTAATATATGTTCTAATACTAGAAAGATGCAATATAATACTGCCGTGCTAGAAAACGCTAGACTCGTGAATCCTATCTTCTAATATTAGAACTAATATTACATAAGATTAAATAGTATTCGATCTAACATTCGAATTTTCAAAATTATCATCTATTTCATTACTTTTGGTACGGCGCCACATTTTTGTGAAAGGTTATCCCATATTATTAATGAATAAAAATTTATTTATGAAGGAAAACGATAAATTAAATATTACTTAAAATATCATTTTTAGCCAATGCATTTTTATGCCAGGAAAACGCAAGACAATATTAGTGGTAGTTCGCGAACGATACAACTCGAAAAACTTTATCGACTGTTGAGTTGTAACTTTTTCATGATTGCTTACATCGCCATATTGTTTGACTTAGAGGGATTTGTTTGACGTGCTACTTAAGCGACTTAAGGTATTTATAATTTAGTAATTTTTCGTAAACTTAATAAATTTCAGTGAAAGTTGCATGATATATTAAAGTAATATCGTAGGTAGTGTTTTTTCTTCAGTTAAAAATCAGCTAGAAAATTAATATAAAGCACGATGTGCTAGAGAGGATGAAGTTGTGTAAACAATCAGTGTACTTAATAATCTTGACCGCTTAATCAGAACTTTTAAGAATTAATTTAATGATTATATATCTATTAAAGTATTTTTAACTTCAAAGGTATTTATAATGTAGTAACTTTTTAGTAAACTTTATAGATTTCAATGATAGATACATAAAACCTTAAAATAGTATTGTAGGTAGTGTTTTTTCTGTAGAAACATTCAGTGTACTTAATAATCTTGACTGCTTCATCAAAACATTTAAGAATTAATTTAATGATTTAATAAATTTATCAGTAAATATTATGATTGTGCTCATTTTTCACAATTTTCGCTCGTAGTAGTTGACTACTCTGTTAAAATGTATTGTCAGACTATGAATAATAAGTATTGTAATTAGTTTAAAATAGGCTCGTAAAAACAATGTTTACTTGGTAATTCGCAACTGTCAGAATTTCACTACGACAAATATAATGATAAAAACTAATTTTTAGTAAACAAGTTTGCCATGTTAAAATAATTATTAATTAATCGGCTACTTTTTACTTGAAACCATTGCATTTTAGAATGTTTGAAATTTTATTTATAAGACGAACAATATTGTTACATTATTTAAATTTCCTTTGTAAAATAATGAGTTAAATATCTTTATTTTCATTTCTTGAATATAGACAGATTTGCATGTTTTTGATACATCATTAATTATATTAACTTGTAAGTGATAGCAAATGGTTGAAAAATAAGCAACAATATGGTCTATTTAAAGAGTGTTTACGTTAAATGAAAAGCAGTGCTGAAAAGTAGTTACAATTTTTATTCAGTAAGTTTTTTTAAAAATAAATGTTAAAATTTTATTCGGCTCTATGAGCTTATACAGTGTACAAAAATATTTTGATAGTTGTCATTGTACTTTATCTTCAAAAAAAATTAAAAAGCATTGAATTTGATATATTTTTGCATCTGTATACACACTTGAATATTCACTTCAAATAAAAAGGGCTTAGGGGTTTTGTACTATAATTTCTTCTTTTTAAAAAATAAAATAAAGAAAGAATTAAATTATTACTTGAGAGTGGTTATAAATGAAATACTTTTCGATTCTTGCACGGTGATACTGAGATATCTTGATGCAGTTATTGTTACGGAAATCTACCCATTAAATTTTAGACATTTTCAAATTAATAGATTTAAGTTTTAGAGAAATAATTAATGCTTAATAGTTTTAATTTTACTTTAACTAATTTAATGTTTTCAATGTAGAGTTTTAAATTTAGTGTTTTCAATGTTAGGTTTTACTTTTTTTCTCTTATAATTTTAGCTTCGTCTGCTGGACAATGCAAATGGAAAATTACATTCTGATAGAAAACGAGTGGCCGTAAGTTCGATCCTGACAGAAAATAAAACAACTGGCTTGTATATGCTGCTTGGTTCTCTTTAAATCTGTCGGAGCTGAAAGTCCTCTAATTTGTTGTTGTGTAGAAGTTTGAAGAAAGATGTATCCCTGTGTGATTTATTCCTGCTATGTGTTTGCTTGGTATACACATTGTTAATTGTTGCTGATCATTTCATAAAATCTTTCAATAAAGCAAAGATTCCTCAGTTTATTGCTGTGAAATATAATTGCACATAGACAAAAAATTGCAATTGAAGGGAAAAAAAAGCTTTAGACTGCACGAAATGACTGTAAAGTTTTGGAATTTTTTTTTTAATTTAGAAATAATAATAATTAAAATGATAACACATAGTCCAACTGTTGCTTTTTGGAATAAAAGTAAAAAATTATTTTATTTAATGACAAATATGTGTTGTATTTTACCAAAGGATTATTGATATGTTTATATTAAACAATAACGGTAAGAATATATTGCTTTTATAGTTGAGTGAAGTTTATATTTATATTGTGTTTTGCTTTAAAATAAAATGATTAAGTTGTGAAATAATGTTTGTCATGATTTGATTTGATTTATTTTTTATTCTCAACTACTGCATTGTGTAATTTTTTCCGCAACTTTGTATTAAATCTTCGGAATTTTAGAAAATGGGCTTGGCAGATATGTGTTCAATAATAAATCTTAATAATGTTTGAAATTTTTTTATGGTCATTATAATAATGTCTAAGTATTCTGAAAACAGATGTAGTTAAAATTCAGTTTCTTTTAAATTTTCAAGATATCTGAAACAATTTTATACCATCATTGTTAAGCATTAACTCTAGCTTATGAGCATTTATACTACTAACATTGCATTTATTATTTTAATTTTGAATTATACGGTTTAAATTTGAGATAAGAAGATTATATATATATTTTTATGATGTTTAAAATAATGATAATAGTAAAAATTTCTTTGGCTTAATATTTAAAATTTAGCTGAATATTTATTTACATTATTGTTAAAGTAAAAAGTTTAAACCAACGTAGAATCTTGTTTAAATTTTCTTCTGAAAGGTTCTTTGCGAAAGCAAATTTTTTAAATGCATAATATAGTTTTATTTATGACCAATTCATCAATGCCATCAATACTCCAGTGTCAGCTTAATTTTTTTAATTTTATTTTCGGAAAAGCTCTGTTTAAAATGTTTACATATTACACCTGCTTTTTTCTAAACCTATTTATGTCATAACACATAATCTATAATCAGCGAAATACAAGCAATGGAATTGTTTTAAACAAGTCTATTTTGTTATTGCAGCGTTCTCAAAAGAGTAATGGATTGTATTCAAATTTTGATTATTCATGCTAAAGGCAACTTTTAAAAGATAATGTAAAATATTTTATTATTTTTTTGTCTCATTCTTGTATGCAATTATATATTTGTGCAAATTTAATTTAGATGAAACATAATATTTACTGACAGTTTTGAAATTAAAATGTTATGTAAATTGTTTGTAAAGATTGTCGGTTTAGTACATAGTACCTTTAAATAATTATCGAATAGATGAAAATTTTTGATGTGCCCATAAAAGTTATTTCTACATTATGAAAAAATAGTAGCATTTTTCATAATATTAGTTGCTTTCCTGGAAGCATGTCTGTGTAGCTCATACAATTTGGCTGAGTATGGAGAAGATAAACTTGGTGAAGCAATAGTTAGAGAACTGTCTATTTAGATGGTTTATTTAACTTTCTATACAGATGATTTTGAAATGGTTTTCTTCTTATTGCTTTTTCCAAGTTCAGTATAACAACATAAGCTTCTTTACAAACCTAATTAGTTGTTAAGTATTTTCTAGGGTAAGTCGTTTATTAACATTTTTCAAGTACTTATAAATTTAAGGATGTTCTGAAAAACTCATTACTGTATTAGCTATATTATGTACCTCTTACCACTATTAATTTTGTCTTACTGACATCAATAAAGGTTAAGTGTCATTTTTACAGACTCTCGAAACTAATAAGTTCCCATCTTTGGGTAAAACAATGCAATTTATTGTAGCTTTATCAAAATATTTTTAGTTTAATTTGGATCTTAAAAATATGAACGTTTTCTGTGGTATAATCGGCCTTACTTCCAGAAATTTTAGAATAATTATAATATTATGAATTATTTATAATTTGACCGTTATATGGACATTTTCAAAAGCATTTGGAGTTTTCAGTATTTTCCTTTTGTTAGTGTGCATATTGTGAAATGTAATCCTAAGTACTCATTTTCGTAATTATACAAAATTTAATCTGCAGTTTGGGAGTAATGTTAAGGTTTTTGTTTCTAATTTATAAAAAGTTTAGTTTTGTTTTTAAAGTACTTGACCTAATGATCAAGCCATTGGTAATAATTTAAGTTCCTTAGCTCTTGTAATGCACATTCATATATCTTGTTTCTCTGGTTCATTTCAATTAATGCTGGAATACAATTCTATTATAAATTATAGTAAAATGTAGTTCTTTATTCAGGTAAAGTTATCGTAGAGTAGAAGTACAGTTGCTTAAAAGTAAAATTAATTTTGTGTCTGAAAAGAAAAAAGCGCACATAATGTATCAAACAGAAGCATGATCTCATGTCTGATGTTTAAGTTTTGTATTATTTTCACAGAGTGCCTATTAACACCTCTCAAATAGCATTTTAATATGGTATCATCTTTGTTGTGTATAATAGGCTTGGTTACTAGATATAAGTTTTAAAAATGAATGTTTTACGTGTGTAAAAGCTTGTTATTGTAACATCTATAAGAACTGATGTCAGTAAACACATTTGCACTAAACATTTTACATAACTCTACTGAATTTTCCTGCAGACTACTGGATTTTGACAGTTTCTCCTGATTTACTGGTTTAATTAAAATTCTCCTGGTTTTTGTACATCTTAGAAAATTCCGTAAAACTTAGTAAGTTTTCTGAAAAAAAAATCCCAATTGAAATAGTATTTTTGTACAGATCGCTTGTGCTGGAATATTTAAATAAGTATTACTAATGCCTAATGAAGCAAACCTTATTTTAAGAAATCAGGTCAAAACTTTTTTTCGTCTAAAATGTTCTGTTTATTCAGAATTTTCTTTTTAAATAAATTTAAAAAAATCTTTTAAATATTTTTGACGAATTAAATGCCTGTTAATATTCAAAATTATGAAAAAATATAACACATAAAATTTCAAGTATGTTTAATTTCAATCTTAACTGAAAATTATTGCAGTTTTTCTATTTTGATGGCTAGAAAAATCTCTAAAATTCCCTTTGTGTAAAATATTTAGTACATTCTGCAACAATTATCATGAAATTTACATTATTTTGTAAAATCTACTGGATTTGTTTCTATCCACGCTGGCAGCTATTATGATTTCACAATTTTTCAGAGGCGAGTTTCGTCACTTAAAATATAATTATTACGGTTTATACTTACTTATGTTATGTATATGAAACTTTTTTTTCCTATGCTGAAAATTTATTAAAGTAGAAAATCTACGCAATGAAATTCTGTAAGCCACATTATTACAGGTGTAAACAATAAAAATTGCAGTTAAAAATTTCTCTATTAAAGCAAGAACAATTAACTTTTTTCATTATTTGGCTAATTATTTAGGCAATTTAGTTCAAAACGATATTTCGGTAGATGTTTTTCCTTAAATATCTTGTTATTTTTAAGTAGTTACAATTTCAAAAGCTAATCAAACTAAAGTTGATAAATTTATTGTGTTAGATTAGTTCTTATGCTCTCGAAAATTCCAATTTTTTTTTTCTGTAAATGCTTAGGTATTTATTTATACGTCTTTAAGTATTTGAATCTAAAAATTATATCAAGCATTTTATGACCTGTCTGTCTGAGACTAATATTACTGCCATGTTTAGTAGGTAAGTTTAAAGATATGTCCAATGCTCTTTATGACACGAATTCTATAAAATGCAAAGACAAGCGTTTAAAAGTTTTTTTTAAATATATTGCTTTCATAAACTTCTAAAAAAATTGCTATTAAACATGTAAGTAAAATTTTAGAGTTGTGTACGCCTAATTAAAATTATTATTCATAGCTCAATGAATGGTAAATATTATCCTGAATTTTTGTTTTATTTTCAACTTTGCATTTTATTTGTGAAGAATCAAATTTTTTTTATTGATTAAAATTTTTTAAAATCTAATGATTTAACCTTTTCTTGAAAACTAGTTTCTTTAAGCATGTGAAATATAACATTAAAAATTCATAAAATAGATTTTCATAAAGAATTATTGGGTGAATTATGTTGAACTTAAAAGAAACTACTACTAAGAACTACTACTACTACTAAGTAATAGTTTTTGAAACCGTTTAATCAAGGAAAGAATTCTTATGTGCAAAAATCTTATATATATATATATGTTATATTGTATTTAAAACTATTGTTTGTATGCTTATTAATAAATTTATTTGAGATTAGGAATTTAGGTGAAGTCTTTCTGCTGAAGAAAAATGGATAATTGTGACAGGGGCAATGGTGGACTGCGCTCAGTAATTGCCTCAATTATAACCCCCACCCCTAGCAGTATGCTGATTGCGCTGCTAGTTGATAACGTTTGTAGGTAGATCTCTCTCCTCATTGACATGTGAGGGGTGCAATTTATAAAAATCAAGCACTAACTTGGCGATAAGCTTCTACTTGGCCAAGAAATATATCAAAATATATTAGTCCAATTTATTAAATTCGAGTTATTTTAAACAGGATTAGATTTACAATTAGAATATAATATATTTACTGATAGTATTGCATTTATCATTACAATTTTATTATCTTTATGGGTAAGTTAATTTACAAATGTAATTATAGAACGGGTGAACTTATGCATTTGAGAACATTTTGTTATTCCCTTTTCAACTTTCGACTTATTGTGAATAAAAAATTTGATTAGGATACATTTAAACGCATTATTTTGTTTAAATATAGTACTCAGTGTTTAGTAGTTAAATTAAGAAACAGTTTAACAATCACGAGATATCTTCAGAGTAACAATGAATTAATTTTTAAAAATTTTACAAAACAGCTCTTCTATAGTTTTATTCGATGAAGTAAAAATTAGAATATTGAGGGTAACTTGGGAAAATCGAGTTAATATATTTTCAGTTAATTTTTCTGATATTATGGCATTTTATTAAATTTTATCTTAAAATTTGTTGCAAGATTTTCTTATTAACTCTGAAAATAAAAATGAAAAATCTAATAATATAAAACATCAAATAAGTTACCAAGTTTTATTCTTTTATTTTTTTAAAAAATAATTTATAAGAAATTCTTGCAACGCCTTTTATGAAAAACATGTACTTGGAAAATTAATTGAGACTATGTCGACTCGACACTAATAAGTTAAAAAGCTACACTCAGTTATTTTAAGTTTTGCTTTTCCTAACGAAAATTTAGAAAAGTTGTTGTTTTTTGAAACTATTTTATTTTATGAGACACATTAGGATTTTTATTAAGTGATTAAAGAAAAATAATTGAGTTGTGTTAAAAAAATTGTTTCCAATATTTTCTTATTTTTTTAAAATTTTGAATTGACAGCAAAACTCGATATAAGATCATATTTGTATTGCACATAACTATAGAGTAAAGCTTATATTATTGACTCAATTATCAACTTAGTAGATAAAAAGAACATGATTTTCAATATATATATTGAAAATCAAATTCTTACTACGATGTTACTGTAAGCAAAACAGAAAGAATTTGTTAAAAATCATTTCGAAATGCACGAAATAATTCAACTTTATTTTAAGGTTTTTCTTTAAAAACACATAAATTAAATTTTTAAAAAAATATACTAGATTTTTAAGTTTCTGATTGCTTCTGTCAGGGTTGGCATAAATTACTTCATTTTAGTCATGAATTAAATCCTGATTACATTTTTTCAATTTTTTAAAAATAAATCACTAATTTAAACCAGTTTAATATATAAAAAAAAACATTAACTTAAACAAACATAATTTTTATAACATTAATTATGAATTAATTTTTTAAAGAATTATTAATTTAAGTTTTACATATTTTCATACAGTATAATTAATAAATACATTCTTAAATGTGTGAATTCTTAAAAAGTCTGATTTAATTGAAAATGTATGTTTATTAAGGAAGCTATTTCTTTTATTACGGAGTAATAAAATGCATATGCATTGAAATCACTATGTTATCCCTTTCATTATAAAATGCATTGATGTAAATAGTGATTATTTTTTTTAAAAAAATAAATCAGTAATTTCAACAAAATTATTAAAAATTATTAATTGAAAAAATATATAATTTAAAATGTTTTTTTACTAAGAAATTTGATTTGAATTTTTTACTAAGAAATATCGAAAGGGATATTCATGTAATTATTATGTTTCAAAATAGACTACACTTAAATAAGAGTGATATGAAACCTTTAAATAGTAATTTTCCTTTTAATATGTTTAAAATAATTTTCAAAAAACATATTTCAATTATATCCATTTAGTTTTTTGCTAATTAAAATGCAAAGCTTTTATATCTTATTGAATATAGAGTTAGAGTGTATCAAGACTTCCTCAAACCAGAATGACATAATTTTTTTTTTCAGTAATGTTTTCTTATCTAAACTAATTTACTTTTCATTTGACGTCTAGTTGACAAATTGTCATCATGTCTAGTTGACAATTTTAGCAATTATCACCAAGTTGAATCTGAGAAATATAACTATGATTTTTTTTTTCTTAACGCAGTGATTAGTATGTAATAATATAATAATAATTTTATCCATTTTTAGTAAGAAATATTAACTATTTTACTTCTATTTTTAAACAATAGTATTATTAAAATATTGTATCAGATGCTTTGGATGGTAAATTTTGAAAAATCCAATTAATTTTATTCGAATAAAAAAATATCCATTTTAAATCAAATATGTGCGATTTTGGAGTAAAAAAAATAATGATTGCCAACTATGTCTTCTGGTCAGAGTCATTTTATGTTCAAATATTTTTTTAAAAATAATATGCAGAAGTTTGGTGTTAAAATAGATTGGTTAAAACTGGTTTAAAATTCAAATCAATAAATATATTCAAAAATTGCATGTAAAAATTTTTTTTAAATTATTAAATATATTAAATAAATTCAAATTATTAAATATTAAAGTAAGGTTTTTTAAACTTAATTAAAACTTGATACTGTACCCTGAACTTTTATTTTTTAACCAACTTAAGACGACAAGTGAGCAACAAATGTGTATATTTTTTTTTAACTTTTCAACCAATATTCTTGAAACAATTGCATAGGTCTAATTAAACATTTGACCGATTTTCGAAACTAAGTAATATGGTCATAAAGATTGCCTTAAGCGCAGTCCACCAACCTTTATTAAAGGGGGATAAGAAATCATTAACGCAAGCAGGTATCACCGTTGTGACAGATATTTTATAAAATAAAGTTTTAAATTGTTCATATAACAGTAGTTATTTTGACTTCTTTCATTTATTATGGCTTTGTACTTAAAAACTTTTATTGAAGTAAAAATTCATACCCAATGTGGCTACAAGAAAAGTACTTATTTGATCACAGTATCTTAGTACAATAAATAAATAAAATTACTTGTATTTTTTGTATGCTTAAAATATTTCATAAAAAATCCCTTTGCCCAGAACAATCAAAATGTAAAAAAATTATGTACAAATGTTTTCATTCATAACTTATTTCCGAAAAGTTTTGAGAAAATAAGATATTTTATAATCTAGATTTATTATTTAACCGTGTAATTTCTGGATACAGAAATAGAATGTCCTTAAAAGCTAAAAGTATAATAATAATTAAAAAAACAAGAGCATTAGGAAAATTTGATGATTTAATTTCAAAGTCACGTATAGCATGAATGTAATTAAAATCATAAAAAGCCAGTTTGTCTGTCATAGAGTAAATGGGATGTAAGGCGATTATTTGGATTGCTAGATTTATTAGTTAGATTAACTGGATTATAATTTTTTTCCTTATTAATTTTAAATACATTTATGCTGTGATTATCCTCAACACTGATTCCGAAGATTTTGATAAAATTCTGACTAAGATATTGATTTGCGACACCAAATATGAAGTTTTTAATCAAATTGTGACTTAATGCGCCATAAACAGTTTTTAAATATGTGAACAGAGTGTTCCGATTCCCCGTTCTTAATATAAATTTTTTAAATCTTTATTAAGAATTTAATCTAAATGGTACGCAAGTACAGGTCGCAGGATAATGTTTAAGCAAGGAAGTAATAAAAAGATAGTTGGAAACTATCGAATTACTAGTTAAGAAGAGATCAGGATGAAAAAATGGCAAAAACAATTTGATTGCCTAATGATACTTAGATATAGTTCTACCGATCTCAATTTCCTTATGTTTAGCCCGAAAATCAAATATGTTTGGTTATTTACCCCTATTGCGATTCGCTATTTTTCTCAGATTTCTTTTATGATAATTTTGCCTCAGATTCCAAAAATCTATATTATATTAACACCTTGTATTAAAAGTAGTAATTACGGAATACCCCATATTTGATTAGATATTTTTTATTTGTAAATTTTTTATTAGAGCATATATATTTACCAATCTATTCGGCCGTTATCTCAATTTTCTAAATTCAACATGAAGATAGAGGCTCTTTTCCAACTTTTTCTTACTCAATTAAATGGAATTATAGAGATCTCAATATTTTCAATACAGTTTTTTTTTTCCTTCTTTAAATGAAAGTTGAAAAACTTAAGCGTAAAAAAAAAAAAAAAAAAAAAGGAATTTCAAAGAACCATTTTTTTTTTAAGAAAATGCTCACACACAAGATAATTTTTAAAGCTATAGAATAAGAATAATGCGATTTTCTCCCCTTTTGCTTAAGTTTAAATATCTAAATTCAAAAACTAACTAATGTATATGTGACTAATATGTTTCTTTCTTTTCATAGAAATGCAAATGAAGTCAATAATGTTTCTTCGAACGTTTAGCACACTTTCCGTGGGGGCGGAAATGAAAATCGCTGATGTAAAGCTTAGTGTGCGCTCGAAATAGTGCTGCTTTTTCATTTTTATGAGGTGAAACAATCCCAGTTCAAAATCTAGAGAAAACATAAAAAAAATAAACTTTCAAACGCAGTAAAATCAACTAATAATTTTATTCATTATTAAATACTTTTAAGGGTAATGAACAAAGAGAAATTTTTTATACTTATTAACTATTTTACAAAAATAATTCTCGTTTTAAATTTTATTTAAAAAAAAAAAACATTTTTTAAATTGTAAATGTTTTATTTTCTTCAATAGTCTTTTCAATTGCGGAAATATTTGCTCTTCGGAATACCAATTGTTTCCGAACTTTTTGACTTTGTCATTAAATTCTAACAAATTTTTAAACGACGCATGTTTGAAGGACATAAAAATTCATCCCTCTCAGAATTAAATTTTATTTTTATATGCTCCTTTCCTATTTTCATTTTATTATAATTTGGTGTTCTATATTTCTGTAGAGTTTTACTGTCACTAGATGGCAGCTCTGCATAAAAGTGCATATTACTAAAGGCTTTGTCAGTAGTTTAGAGTTGTGAAGTTAAATTATCAAATTTATGGCTAACACTCATTAAACTGAATTAAAACATATTTCTGAATTGAGGAAAAAGTTTTATTAACTTCTAAGTTAAAAAAAAAAAATTTATTATCCATTTTAATATTTTATTATATTGTTATATTCTTTATCAGAACTTATTACAACTAAACACTCTCTATAAAAAATGATAAAATGGTTGACTGTNTAAGTTTGTAAACGACCTTTTGGGACACCCTGTATAAAAAATGATAATAAAAATAGTTGTTTGACGCCAATAATGAGATAAACCACAAAAATGGTTTATCTGCTGCCACCGGTAAGATAGAACCTTCACTTCCTCTTACGGGTTCCTTATATCTACGGCACTAGAATTGAAAAGACAAGTTTCGTTTTGTTGTTTACTTTCCTGTTGTACTCAAAAATCATCTGATATTTTTATCAATTCCTTTAATCAATCCGATATTTTAAGGAAAAACAGTATTGCGTCATTCCTTATCATTGTTGAGATAAAATATATTGTTTTACATATAAAGTTGTTTTGAAGTGAACTTATTATTATTTCTTTCTGTATGTGATGAAGACATTTCCAGAAGTGTCAATAGTATAATAGAGTGGAATATATCTGTTTGTTGTAGTAAGAATATTTTACAGAGGTATTTGTTTCATTTTTTTTAATTCCGATGCATTTAGCAAATTTGTTTTTATTGTGTAAAATATGATCCTTAATAAGATGCATAAACTTACTGAAGGTTTATTTTGGCAGTTTAAAAAGATAAAGATGGCAGAAGATCGATTAAAAACTATTTATCGTCATTTGAATCCTGATAAATCAGCACCTGAAATGCTTTTATTTGGAATGCAAAATCCTATGAAGGTAATGTGTAGCACTTTTAAATCATTCCAATTGCTTACTATACATTTTTTCCATCAATGTTATAATATCGGGTAAATTATAAAGTAGGTAACTTTTGGACGTCGAGTGTATTTCGTAAAGATTTACGTACAGTTTGGGAGATTTTCATATCTAGATCTGTGGCAGGACAATCACCAAGTCTTGGCAAATACTATGCAGCGGCCAGTGAGAAATTAAATAAAACATCACACAATAGGACCAACTCGAAAGGTATAACTCGTAGCCACCTTTGGGCAAACATCTACTTGTTCTTTTCAACGAAAATTGCAAGTTTAATTGGCAAAATTTATTTGGCATCTTGGCGATTGAAGTTGGCACGACAGATCACGATATAGGAATATCCCCAGTTTCTGTGCTGAAAATGTCTCCAATTTTTTAAAAACTTACTATCAAAAACAAAAAAAAGTTGGAATAGGGGACCAACTTGAAAGGCACCAACTACAATTTGCCAAAGTGCTAAATTGATTTTAAACTTGCTAATTTTTTTAAAATGACAAGCAGAGGTTTATCCGAGGGTGGCTACGAGTTATGCCTTTTTTGTGTCCTTTTGTGATGACTCTTGTTAGTTTCTCCTGCACCGCTGCTTGTAAACTGCCAATACTTGACGATAATTCTGCCCTAGCTCATAGTATGAAAAATTTTCCTTACCATTAGAGAGGTAATACTTTTGCATCGATATATGTTGGCCAAGACACTAAATAAATTTTAAACTTGCTTTAATCTTTTAATAGAAATAAGTAGAAATTTGTACGAGGATAGCTACGAGTTATGTCTTTCAAGCTGTCCTTTCTGTGATGTTTTTAAACTGGTATAGATAAGGTATTTTCTATTAAGTTTAATGCATTTCAATAAAATTATATGATTTCTAATATTAAGAAGTGGTCATTAAGTACTGTAAGCTGCGTATTATTAAATCTTTTAAAACTTACTTTTTTGATTAATATTAAGGATGATGATCGAAATCTATTGATGTAAGTTGCACAAAAACAAAGAAATTTTTCAAACATCTAAAATTAGGCAAATGAAAAATACCTGAACCATCTTTTTAAAAATGTACGTCGCAGAATTGGTGGCTGGCCACCGACCTGCTAAACCTGGAATCGCCTGGAAATTTTATTATGCTGGAAAAAACCTGGAAAATTTAGATAATAACGCGGAAAAATCGGGAAATTTTAAAGATAAGCTAGAATTTATTCTTACATTTTACTAATTTCAATTATTTTACCATCCGTTATACCCATTTTCTTTAGATAGAAATTTATCGCCAAACAATGTCATCAACTTTTATAACAAGTATGTGATTCTTATGCCAATTTACAGAATTCTGCAAATTAGCAGAAGACTGTTGATTTACAGAAGTCTGTAAATTTTTATATTTAATTTATATTATGACAAACTTTTCTTGGAGTTTCACTTATCTGAAATTTAAATTTTGTTACTTGTTTTTGTTAATTTTTTTTTCCGTATATTTTTTTATTTATTCAAATATAAAAGTATTTATATATCTTTTCATTTAAGAAAGCACATTTAAAATAAAAATAAATAATAATAAATTAAATTTTACTGTAAATAATAACTAAAATAAGCAAGAAATAAATATGATAAACATTATGTAAAAAAATTATCGTATTTTATTTATATATATTTGAAATTATTATTTTTTTTTTTAAAAATCATTGTTTATCTTAATTTTTTTAAATTTATTTTCAAAAAATCCATTTTAAGGGGGCCCCTAATGATTGGGTGCCCCAGGCCATGTCCTAGTCTGGCCTAATGGGTAATCTGGCACTGACTGAAGTGTAGTATTTTTAAAAATGATGACTAAGTTTTTAGATGAAATTCTAATTTATTAATCTCAAAAATATTAAATTTGAAAACAGTTGATTAAAATCATTTTGAAATACTGACAGTAATCCTCATTTGCTAACAACATGACTGTCTGGTAGATTTCAAGCTTCCATTGGCAGTTTATCATGATTGGCATTATGATAAACCCAAAAGTAATTCCAAAATGGAAAACATTTAAACGATTGTTTGTTAGAAAAAATTGTGTTTTTTCTATATTTCAAAAAAAATCTTATATATTAATAAGTAGCAATTATGCGGCAAATTCCGATTGGTAGCAAAAGAATTATTTGATTAATGTAAAATGCAATATTTAATCTTTCTTATTTGGCTACAATTAGATCGAGTTAATTTGGAATTACATAAAGGAAATTTTGAATTGCATTTTTGAACATAATTTTATGATCTTTAGTGTTTTTCCCCCTGCAAAGTAACTTTTTGTTTTAGCGTTGAGTTGATGTATTGTTCAATATTATTTTAGAGAAAAATCTAACGCTTATGTAGACAGAAATATCTAAATAAAAATTTGGTTCATACATTTTTTGCTGAAGTGCTGCCTATTCGAGTTCCTTCTAGAAATTCTTTTGGAAACTAGGATTTACGATGAAATGGGACAAAAATAGAATGCATTAAAAAGAGATTGATTAAATGTGCGATTTGAAACTCTCATGTCGTAATAAAAAGGTAGTAAAAGTATAGGATTTTCAAAGTCATGTCAAAAGGCGTAGCAGTAACTGCCTTTAAAAAAGGAAAGGAAAATCATTCAGATTTCCTACAAAATCGGCTCAAGTAAAGCACGTCAAAATGTGATTAATTAAATGCATGATTTCTAACTCACAAGTTGATACATAATAAATGTATCAGGATTTTGAAAACCACAGGGCAGTTGGTTGTTATTAATATTAAAAAAAAGTCTATTTAAATGTCACTTGGATTCACCATGAAATCGGAAAAAATAAAGAGATTCGAAAAGGGATTACTCAGATTCAAAATTTGTACATTGTAATATCTTATTAAAACGCAATCAGAATCTCGTAGTAATAACTGCTGAAAAAGTAAATGAGAAACAACATTGATTTACAATGAATTCTATGCAAGTTGAGTGTGACAAAATGTGATGAATCAAACGTGTGATTAAAATGGTTTGACATTTTCTTAATTTTCATGGGAAAAAAAATTCGTGTTCAAAAGCTCTCACGGGCTGCAATCCAACAGTCTGAAAACTACATATGGCCTGTGGGTCGCAGGTTGTGCACTCCTAATTTAAAGAATAAAAAAAGAAATATCACTATTCTTAAATGAATTTATTTAGCCAGAAACTTATTTCGAACTTCTACATATTACTTTTCAAAACAGAATAAGTCATGAAATTTTAGTTTTAATAACAAAGAAAATAGCATCATAATTTTTTATAAATTTTTTTATATAAATTAAGAAACCTCTAATTCAACTAGTGGCATAATAATAAAATGTTTATAGTGAAATTTCTCAAATTTTGAGAGCTGTGGAGAAATAATTTATTATTTGAGGTATAAGAGTATTAATTCAAAATAATAGCACACACATATTTTTTTATGAATTATGTTGAGTTAGGAATAACATTTTAGAAGTTCTGGTTTTTAGATAAAATTCTGTACAATAGTTTTATAGCCTAGTTAAAAAGAATAACAGAAAAGAGGAACCTGGAAAAAAATATTTTCTGTCATGCAGAAGTGTTGAATTTTAACTTAAAATGCCAATAGGTTTATTGTATCAATGGAACCAATGACTCTAAACAATTAATTTCATTAAAAAACGTTCTCTTAGGATAGTTTCAATTAGGATAGTTTCTAGGACCTTAATATGCTAGCTACAAAGTCAAGTTACTATTCTTTTCAACAACTATTTCTCTGAGTAGCCAGTTTTATCAAATACAAATAGGTATTAGCTTTATTTGCAGTATTCTAAACGTAAGCTTAAAAAGAAAAAAAAAATCTGAATGGGGGTAAAATAATAAAAAGATTGGTTCTTATTTTTTGAATCAAGCTAGTTTTTTTTCTTTTGAAAAAAAGGTTTCAATTGTTATTTTTCTTTTCCAGGCAATTGTTCAAAAAAGCAATTATTCGCAAACAAGAAAGCCAAATGAATCTAAATCTTTCCGTTATACAAATAACTGCAGTAGGTTGTCTAGAGGACAACGGTTATTTTATGAAGAAAATGGTTTTATTGTTGTGCCACAGCTTGTATCAGAAGAGTCTCTTGAAATTTACAGGTACTAGTTTTCTTGTTCTTTTACTCTCTAGCACTTATACAACTGGTAAATTTGGAAAATGTTTTGTTACCTAATTTGTACTGTTTTTCTTTCTTATTACATGAAATAATTTGATTTGCTCTAAAAGGCAGGATACAGCTTCAAATGCAATTTTATGGGCTTACTACTTTGCTTTTTAAATAGTTTGTTTTTAATTACTTAGAGATTATAAAGCGCATTGGGTTTATCATAATGCTATAGTGTAATGTTTGGATAATTTTTTTCCTTTGGATTAACAGACTATAAAAAATAGAACACCTCAGTTACTTTTGATCTTATGATCAGTTATGGAAGTAACATGCAATCTTAATGTGATTCAAGGTAGTGTGATTCAAGGTTCTACTGAGATTTTGATGAAAAACCTACGCTTCTTTGCTTCTCTTTTTAGAAATATTGAAATTTTCATTCCTAGGTGCTTAATGAGATTGCAGGATTTGCTTCTAACATGAATTCACTTTTAATTTTAAGTTTTTAATTTAGAATAATAATGATAAGAAGAATAATGATAACCAACGAAATATACAAAAATACAAGAAAATTTATTGATATTATCTGTCTCATTAATCATAAATTGGTATCAAAAGTCGTGAATTAATAAAATAATAGAGCGATCTAAGTTAAAAACTAACAAATAAAGCATCAAACATGGCTGTATCACAACCTTAACTAAAATGGGAGCCAAATGTAATATGGCAATTCCTCAAAGCGATTTTCTCCATTAGACCATATCCACTTTTACTCAAGTTTTGCCGAGGTGGCACCTCCCAGAATAACCCATATTTTTTCAGATTGAGCTCATTTGAAAAAGCACATCATTATACCCATGCAATGGATTTTTTCACTTTTATCATTTCTAATCAATTTCTTTGCAATGTTCAAATCAAATTGTTCTGTAAAAATTATTAACTTGTCTTATAAATTTAACTTTCTAGCCTTTTATACAAAATGGCATGAAGTAAAACATATTTCAGCAATCTGATTTTTGTGAATAAAATCTAGTATAAATGAATTAAATACGTGAAAAAAATGAATTAAAAGCGGGAAAAAAATGCCAAGTACAATAAGTACGTGAATAAAGTGCATGATTTAAAAAAAAACATTTTGCTAAATTATAATATATTACTTATTTATAAAAAAAAAATTGTGTAATATAATTTAATCATAGCTCATTACACTTATTGCTTAATTTATTTGGATTGTAAACCTTTTATGGTTTTCTAAAATACATTAACATGTATATATAATCATAATTTATTATATTTTTTCCTTTATTCCAAAAGCAAAATTTAAAATTTTGTTCGCATTATAATAGATATAAGGAATTTATAAATTGAAAATCATGCATTTGTAATATCAAACATCACAATTTTCTTATTTTCACTTGATTTAATAGCAACGTTTTATGATTCGTATTCACATGTTTTTAAAATCCATATCGTGATTCATATTCAAGCGATTCAAAAATGCAACATCGCGATTCTAGTAAAAACTAAAATTTTTCTTAAATTATTTACTATAAAGGTGTGATATCCTTCATGGGTAGGTAATTAAATTATAAATCTTATTTCAAAAAAATTATGTTAAATACGAAGCTTGTATGCTACATAAATTGATATCAATTAATATTAATAATATTATTTATATCATCTTGATATTAATTTTTTGCACTTAAAATTTTCAAAATTTTTCACTTAGTTTCACTATTACAAATGATATACATATTTTTTTGTAAAACTGCTTTTATGTTAATACTTTATAAAGGGCAATTTTTGTTTTCAGGCAGCGTTTTAAAGATATTTGTGATGGAAAAGTAAATATTCCAGGACTAACAGTAATGAGAGATGTCACTTTTAGCAAAACAAGACCTAATGAAAGAGTTATAAATAAAATTCAGGATTTCATTTTTGATGAAGTATTGTTTGATTACTGTTCTTTACCTCAGGTATTTGTCCATCTTTTTTATTTTATTAAGGTTACAATTTTGTCCATCTAAAACAAGTCAAAACAGGTTCCAATAAACTATAAAAATTTTTTTTAAATTATGCTATTTAAATATTTTTAAACTCTTTACACCTTAGGCCACATATGTGGGCATTTAGTTTTTTTTATGATATTAAAATTATTTTCAATAGTAAAAAGAGCAGTAGTTTGATCAGTGATTGGAAAAATTTCATTATTCTTCAGTTAACTACAACTATTTTATTACAAATGTATTTTATTACAACTGGTTTTTTTTTAAACGCTACTACTTTCAAAATGTATTTACTACTTCATTACTTTTAGGAGACCATCTTTTCTGGAGAACTTAATTTATACACATATTCAAAATGGTTTTGAATGAAAAATTGGCTTATTTAAACATGAGAAATTATTAAGATATGTTTATGCGAGCCAGTTTGTCATTTTCAAAAATTTTTACGATTTGGTTCTTTAAACCTTCAACTTTTTATGCTTTTCTTAATTTAATAAATGTTAGGAAATAATCAAACATTTGCAATTTTGTAAAGTGTGTGATGCTCGATTATTTCCACTTAGAAATTAAGTACACTGAAAATTGCAGACAAAATATATGCCCTTTGATTGAAATTACATCAATATATTGAAGCATACTTTAGCATTTGAAAGTGTGGCTAAAAAGATAAATTAGCTAATATTCGTAATGGCTAGTTTGAATATTAGTGTCTAATATAAATATGAAAATTAAATTAAACAGAAATGAAGACCAGAATTTAAGTAAAATAAGTAAAAATTGAAAAGTGCTATTAAGCAGCTAAAACCAAAATTGTCTTACGAAAAGAATTTAAATAAAAATGTGAGAAATTTAAATAAAAAGTAAACAAATCTTAAAGATACACATGTTAGCACAAACAGTACTTCATCAGGAGACATGTCTGCGTATTCTCTGATGAAGTACTGTTTGTGCTAACATGTGTATCCTAAAATTTTTTTTAATTTCTATTTAAATTTCTCACATTTTTATTTAAATTGTTTAAATATTAGTACTAATACATAATTCTTAAAGATTGGCCCTTGGGACATTCTCATTGCCACCATTGACGGACCTGCAAAGGTTTGTACCAAACAGATTTGAAAAATAATGCGCTAATTCTGACTCTTGAGTTTGGTAATTGCTTATTCACTTCAGAATCTTTCAACAAGAGAAATAAGAATGTTATGGTTTGCTGCACTGATAATATTATCTCTGATGTACAGTTAGAGATATAAATGCATGAAATTATTTTTCGGTATTCAGTGTTGTTTGATGATATGAAAAAATCCCTAATATTAGATAAAAATAATATTAGATACATTGTATACATTAAGTTTTTATAATTTGTAGAAATATAACAGAGAAATTTCTCGACATCTTTCTTTGAAGAGGGTAGGGTAATACTGGTTTCCTACTTTGTCAAATGTCTAAACAATTGGGGTAACTATGAAGTAAAATAGTTTCCAAAATGCTCTCCCATGGGAATATAAATCTTGCTTCTTCAAAGAAAAAAAATTTTATGTGAGTTTTTCCAGAACAGTACTTACTTTTCGAACAAGTCTTGTATGTATTTTTTCTTAATCATTGATTTTTTCAGGCATTCTTAAATAATTGAAAATCTTAGTATGTGTATATGTATATATATGTGTGTGTGTGCATATGTGTAGATATATATATACAGTAGAAAATCCCATATCCGGAATTGGCAAGTCCAGAAAATAGATTTTTTCTGAATAATTAGTCTTTAATGTAAACAAACATCAAAATATCCTTATTTAATTAAAAGTAACAAGTAATTAAAAAAATGATTAATATTTAAAAAAAATATTTATTTCTAAAACTTTATGTTAAAACCTTATGTTTAAAATCTATGTTAGAAGCATAATTAAAATGAAAAGAATAAGATTTGCAATCTTAACATGCAATCAATATTTAAAACTAATATGAATTATAAAAAAACATATTTTTGTTAACAAGAAAGAAATTTAACGCGATGTTACTAATTTAATACTCAATATGCTGCAGACTTTTTTTTAAAAATAAAATTTAGTAGTTTTTCTGATTCTTTGTCAGTTTAGTTCAAAGTTATGTATTTATTGATGTCAGTCTTTCACTAATAAATACTATTCTTCTTCCATACAACTTTCTATTCTTTCACTTAAAATTAAAAACTATTATAAAAAATAATTATATCATCAAAATAATTAGCAGCAAATGAAACTTTATGTTTAATGAAAATTCAGCGGATTGTTCTTTGAAAGATACTTGGGGCAGCATTCTTCAACCGAAATGACGATCTTAAGCATTCATATAAGCTGTTGTTAATGACAAATTTTGCAGTGTCATTAGGGGGAATTTTTATGTTCCAAAAACCTGCAACTATATCCAGGGAAAATAAACACGATTGCATAATTTATCTGTCAAAGTTTCTGTCAAAGGTAATGGTTCTACATTTGATATAATAATTGCATTTAAATTTTATACGCAATCTACTTTTTTATTTTTGTCTTTTTAAAAAGCTAAAGTTACTGGAGTGGAGTAGCTAGAAGAGCTTATTTAATTACGTTATGCTTTAATAATTCTTCAATTTGTTTATCTATTTCCTCTTGTTATTTCGAGGAAGTCTTGCATGTTCAGTGTTTTGGATTTTTCAAACTTGTGGCATACATGATATTCTACTTTAATGTCCTGAAATAAAGAATAACGGTGGTCCCTGTCAGTATCAGCTATTTCCAGTTATATAAGACATCTGACACTCTGGACTCTGAGGACTTTGTCAAACCATCTAATGGGTTGTCACCTTCTTTTCTTGACACTTCAGAGCTTTGCTAAATATCAGGTGTCTGGGTCTTCCAGTCTCTTTAAGTGTTCAAGTCCTCTAAAAAGATAAAATTTGAGGATGTTAAAAGTGTATGGTTCTTTAAATTTGTTCTTTAGTTCATGTTTACAAAGTGCTCACCCAGTATATCTTCTAATTACATACGCCGATAATAATTTAAATAAACGTTCACCTCTCACAGCTATATAAGTTAAATAGTTGAATGAAATTTTTATAAATATTGATTTCTGTTGTTCATTTAAGAAGCATTGATTTAAGTGTTTTGTTATTTTTTTAACTGTTAAAAACTTCTGATTGCCATTTTAACACCACTATTGATTTCTCCATAAATTTGTCAGTTTTTTCATTAATTAATGTTCCAAGTTATCTAAATTTTGTGATTTTTCCTAACCTGTTATCATTTACTTCAGAAAACTCAAGATTGGTGATTCTTTTAGTTATTTGCAGATATTTGGTTTATTTGATTGTTATGCTCATGTTTTTATCTATTGTCTCAAGAGCTAGAAATGTTTCTCTGTAAGTTTTGTCTTGTTTTCCCAATGATGTCAGTGTCATCCGCATATGCTAGAATATGAATAAATAAATAAAAATTGTTTCCTTTGGTTGCAATTCCTGCTTCTCTCATAACCTTTTTGAGAGTGCTGTTAAACTGCACTAACAGCAAGCATGTTAGAGCAGTTAATCCATATAAGAGAATAGATATTTTAGACAATTACGTTAAATTCTGATTGAGCAATGACTTTGTATAGCACGTTTTAAAAATAATATTATTTAATATATTAGTGACTATAATATATTTAAAATATATCAATTCATTACAATTTCAATAAAGTAAAACTTTTTAATGCTTACAGCCTCTTAAAATGTAAACCTTAATCTTTTTAGCCATTTTATTAAATTTTCTTTTATGTTCTAGGTTTTATATTATAGATTTTATTTTAAAGTTCTTACTAGATCATCTGCTTTAATTTCAGATTGTCGATTATGTTGAATGCTTTTGTGGTCCCAATATCAAAGCAATGCACACAATGCTTATAAATAAACCTCCTGATCCAGGTATATACCAATTTGAAATTTTCCACAATTTTGCTGTAATTTTATTACAGTTATATGTCTTTTATTTTTTAGTTTGGATATGCATTATTTAAATATCTTTCATTAAAATAAGAGTATATTTTAGAATGTTTCGAAGGAAAAAGTTTTTTTTTTATCAATTAATTTATTTCATGATTTTTTAACATTCCGTTTTGTAGAAATGGTTGAGGAGTGATGGGCGGAACATCATTTTCTATATAAATATTCCTTTCAATTTTTGCTGATCTTTGAAGTCAGGAAAGAGATTCTACTAGTTCTGTTCCTTAGCAAGCGAGCCCCACTTGTTTCTCTGTGAATAAGGAGCATGTTTCAAAACAGGTTTTAGTTAAGAATTTGAACAAAGTTGAGGCAAATCTTTACATATTAGCTTTAAGTTAAAGTAACAGTTAACTAATGAAAAAATCACATATTGTCCATTGCTGAGCAATGGCAGAATATAATGTAGCATTTAGTTCTTTCTATAAAACATAAACCTAGTTATTTACGTCAGTTTATGAGAACTGTTATTTTTGAACTGTTTAGTATTGAACTGTATAATTTTCTATTAATTGTAGCCAGACATATAATTTATAATTTAAATTATGCAAATATATAATATCTAATTTCAATTTGAAATCAACAACATTTGTTAGCTACAAAGCTGAAAAACTCTTCATTGCAGGTGTTAACTGCACTAATTGCCATTGTAACAAGTATTCAATTCTATGTTCAGGGTATTCACGCAACTGGAAAGTCATGAATTTCAGTATTGAACAAAATTTGCCATGATATGTCATGATTTTAACTATTTTTTTAAAAAAAATCAGGGAAAGTCATGGATTTAGGCTGCCGAAAAATCTAATTTTTTAAATGGAATGTACCCCCCACCCAATTTCACGGTGTACCGAATATCTGAATTTGTAACAAAATCCTCACTCACAGTCATATTTTATTTAAATATAAAATTTTTTTATCATGTTCTTTAAAAATCATGGTGTTTTTTTAAAAAAAATTAAAGGAAAAATATCATTTCTAGAGCAAATTATCTTTTAAACTTCTGTGATTTCAGAATTTTATTATTATTAATTTTTTTTATTTTATCAATTTAAAATTCTAGCTGAGGTAAGCCAGTCATTGGCGAATTATTTTTATTCTGAAATGAGAACAGAAAAATCAGGAGTATTTCTTTCCTTTCTAATGAACGAGAAAAGTATCTTTTGAATATAATCCTGCAGAAAAAAAGAAAAATTAATTATTTGCTTTCGTATTTTTTTGTGCAATTTTATATTGCTTCAACTTCTTCTTTACTCTGGTTTTTAAATTTAATGTGATTAATGTTATTATAATGCTTTTTTAAATTTATTGTTGTGTTTTTGTTGGAGAAAATAGTAAATTCGTTAAGTCAAGAAAAATCTTGGAATTAGTCATGAAAAATCATGGATTTGAAAATCTGAAATGTAGCAGATACACTGTATGTTCTCATTCTGATATAACTTTATACTCTGTTAGAGATGATTTAGGGTGCTAATCAGTCTCAGCCTTCACCCTGGCGGCGTTGGAGTTATGAGCTGGGGGCTCTGCGAAGGGCCATCTTTGAAAAGGGACCTAGCCATGACTATCTCAAACCCATGGATGTCCTATATGGGAAATTGGTGTGGAGTTGAGTGCTGGTGTTTATTCCCATTGTATTTCATACAGTAACGCCCAAGTTTCCAATCTTTGCAGGATCAAGTGAAAAATGCTCCCAGTTTTAAAATAGTTATACGTTTACATTTGAACTAAGTGGACATTAGCAACCAATTTAAGTTATAAAGAAAAGGCACCCCATGTAATTTCACATCCAAATAAAAAAAAACTTTATTCTTTGATATAAATGTTTTATGTTAAATTTATTTAAAAAATTAATATTTTATTTATAAATATTAGTTCCATTGTATTTTACACATTAATGCCCAAGTTTCCAAGTTTTACTGGATCATGTGAAAAATGCTCCCAGTTTGAAAGCAGTTATACATTTACATTTAAACTAAGTGAGCTTTATCACCACTTTAAATTGTAAAGAGGAAACACCTCATGTAATTTCACATCCAAATAAAAAAAATTTAATTCTTTAATATAAATGTTTTATGTTGAATTTATTAAAATTCTTTTATTTTATTTATAAATATTTTATGGTTGATTAATACAAATGATTTGTTTGACCAAAAATTATGTAAATAATGAAATCATGTTAATACCACTATTTATCTTTCCTCCTGTTCTGTAAGGAAGACTGAGCAATGACTAACCAACCATTAAGTAACATAACACTTTCTATATGAAAAATTGCTATTAAAGTCCGAATTTTTAATTATGTTATTTATATATCCTACATTAATTTTTTGGTGCCTAATGTATCTAATAAATTATGTTTGTTCAGGCTCTCTTACTTCTCGCCATCCACTCCATCAAGACTTGCATTACTTTCCATTTAGGCCTGCAGATAAAGTTGTTTGTGCATGGACAGCTATGGAAAGAGTGAACCGTCAAAATGGATGCCTAGTTGCTATTCCTGGAACACATAAAGGCCCATTATTAGAGCATGAGTACCCAGATTGGGAAGTAAGATTAAATTTTGTAATAGCATTATTTAGACAACCTAGTTGAAGCATATGACTAATTGGAAAATGCAAATTAATGTGATGCTCTTTTACTTACATTATTTTTAAACAATTTTTTAAAGTTATACTATGTATTTATCAGTAGTGTTTGTTTCGTTTGTAAATAACGACTGCTGACAAATGTTAAGTTAATCTAGATTTGTTACTGGAAGTTTTATGATTGTGTTTAAAATAAGCAGTGACTGGTAATCAAAATATCACATTTCCATATTATCACAAATAGCATGTCAACATACAAAAATAGTTACAACTTGTTTTCATATGTAAATAAGTTATGGTTTACTCTAGCAGCATCTCAATCGAATTCTGACTAATACCCTCGGTGTGAAGATGGTTCTTTGAATGCAGCATCTTATTAAAGTAGTTTTTTTATGATTAATGTTATTTTTTTCTCCTGTGTCTTTATTTGGAAATGAATATGTAAATAATACAGGCAACATGAGAAAGAGTGACATAAATAGGAAGATAAACAATAAAATATATGAACAATATAAACAAGAACAAAAAACATAAGAGAACAAATGCAAAATATATATCAGTGAATTGTGTTAGACCCTAAGAAGCATGAATATTTCACAGAGAAATCATGTTTCTACCATTTCAATATAATTTGAAAATGTCACGGCTTGTCTGAGATTCTGGGTGAAGTTCTGGGCATGATAATAAGTGTTCAACATACGTAATACCTGCTGTGAAGATCTGGCTTGCATTTGTTGATGGAATTTTAATATGATTTACCTGTTTTGCTTAATAGTCATGATCTGTTTTAAGTCCGTGTTAAGCCACTGATTACTTACCGAATTTATGACTAAAGTGCTCTCAACTTTCCTGGATCTCTTTCCAGTGTTTTCTTTTAGATAACAAATATTGTTCTGTTTTGTGTGCTGCTTCAATTTCATTGTAAATGCATTCCTTTAATGAGCCTATTGAGATTGGTTGAATTGTCTGTTGTTTTAGATGCACGCAAATTATTATTCATTCAGCACAATACATGAAGTACATGTGAATTAAGGATTTCACAAATGTGTGGAACATACCATTATGCATTCAAAAATTCTTGTATTCAGACTCTCCAATATCTCTTTGCTATGATGATGACTAGTTTCATTGAATTGTTAAGTTTTTTTTTTTAAATTTCATTAAATGTCATTCACATTTCATTAAATGTCTTAATTTTATTTATGTCATTAATTATGATATAAATATATTGAATCATCAGCATTTACACCTAAGTGACACTTTTGATTTAATATTTTTACTAGCAATTTTACAATGATGTATAGTAATTAAAACAAAATTTTTTTATAAATCGCAGTTACAGTATGCATAATTTTTTCTTTTCGATTTTGGGATTAGATTTCTTAGATTTGTATTTTAAGTGATTTTGGCTCCAAAATCTAATTATCTTAACTGATACTCTTGCTAATAGCCCTAATATTAATATACAATTATATCTATTTGTTAATGCCAGTAAAATAAAAGAGTTTGCTCAAAGGTTCTTTTTTCTTATTGTGTAGAAATGATGTAGTATTATTTTCACAACATTACTTATTAGTAATTAGGCTTTATTCTTTCCTTACAAATTCCTTATGTCAATTCTATCAAGTATTCATATTTTTTTAATATTAATTGCATTTCATTACACTTCTGATTAACTATCCTTTTACCAGCAATTTAAAAAAGAAATGTGCAAATTAATTTGTAACCAATATATATTACTTAGACAAAGAAACAGACAAACAAATAAAAAAAAATTTTAAGTGACCGTTTAAGGAAATTGTTATGTAAAAATACTTTCTTTTGCATGTAATAATATTATATAAGTTTATCTAATATAATAATATTTTGTATTAAAAACATATCATAATGTGGATTTATTAGTTTAGGTCTAATAAATCTACTATTTTTTTTATTAATAATCTTGCTGACAGCCCTTGATATAAAGGGTTATTCATAATTCCCTCCAGGGTTTCAAAGCCTTATAGTAAAGAAAAGAAGACAAATATGAAAAAAAGAAACATATGAAATTATTCCGAAACTATTCAAGTTTTACTTACATACATTACAGGTGTTCTATGTGTGAACCCTTGGTCACACAGCATACATCAATGCGGTAGTCCAGTTTCTGCCGGAGGGACATTCTTTATTTACCTATTCCTCCTAGTGATACAACAGTTTCTAACTTATAGGTTGTATAATAATTCTGCCTTTATAACTTCATTTATTGGTTTTTAGGCCTTTGTCTGTGGTTTTTATTTGATTATATTTATTTCATATTCATTTATTATCTGAAAAACATATTATTTTTATTAAATTAATATAATTTATAACTGAATAAATGATTATTCCTTCTTAATGGGATAATTGTTTCTGTTACAGTAAAATCATCACTAATTATTAAGCTTAAATAAATTGAAACCTGATTTTAATTTTAAAGATAAATTTTAACTTAGGTTAATTAAGTAATAACACTTTAATTAAGTAATTAAAATATATAGGGTGGTGTTAATAAGATGTATCATGGAGTTTCTGACTTGAAAGAAAATCAGAAGGATAGAAGAGTCTTTTTGGAAATGGAAGCTGGTGATACAGTCTTTTTTCATCCATTATTAATTCATGGTTCTGGAGCTAATAGAACAAAAGGATTTCGAAAGGTATACAAAAATCTGTGTCTCATTCGATAATATATTATTCTTAGTATTTTAAGTGACACTGAAATTGTTTTTAAGGAATTTTATGAAGCGAATAAATTTACTGAAAATTTGAATGTCAGTATCAAATTATTTTTTGGTGTTATGATAACCTAACATTTATGTTTTATTAGTATTGTTTAATTCTAAGATCATAACCTGAAATTTAGATTTTAGCTCTTAATTTTATTTTTTAGGTGTTCTACTATTTTTAAAATTTAGTATTTCAGGTTTTAGACTAAAATTGTTAAGAGTCTTGAGATTTAAAAATGCTTTAATGATTATTTTTAAGATTTTTCTTATAAATCAAAATCAAAAACTGTACTAATTTCTATAAAAAAGAATACCTAGTAATAAAGGTTTTTGGTGAAAGATAAAACTGAACAAATAATTTTAAATAGCATGTTACAGCAAACTTCAGTGGTTAATAAAATGTTTATATTTCCTTGATTAATTATGGAGTTTTAAATTATTATGTTATCTGAGAAAAAGATTTAATGAGTATTATTTATTGAAAAACTGATTAAAAAATTGAATATAAGTCTAAGAACTTATATTAATTTTCTTTTTCGATTAAACTACCATGTTAATTTTAAGATTAAACTTGTTATAATTATAAGGAATTTTAATTTCACATATATTTACATTCAAGCAAATTTTTTTGTTAGTTTAAAATTATGCTAAAAATACTAAAATTGCTATTTTTCTCTGGTTTGTTTTTCTAGGCTTTCCAGAATGGACAATTACAGTTAATTTTTTTTAAAAAAATCTTAATGCATTCAGAGTCTCTTAAAACTCACAGAAAACATTTTATTACTTTCCTAAGAGTGCTGTTTATTAAGTTATTTTTAAGCAAAAAATGCTTACTTTAATTTTCACCTAAAGCGGGGGCTTACATGATAATTCATGAACTGATGTCACATGTGTCCATCTGCGTCATGTGCAATCACTGTGCTGAAAAAGCCCATACGTTCTGGCTTTCATTTGAATTTTCGTAATTAATTGCAACTATTTTAAATGGTTCATAACTATCTGTATAATAAATTGTGCACTGATGTAGCTTAATGAATATGTGGGTTTAATCTAACATATTTTTAATGTTTAATTTCATTGGTACCCACTGAAACATTGTTAATAGTTGACGGAATTTTCTAGTTCTGAATATTTAAGATTTTTTTATTCATGTTTTAGTTTAATTTTTTTTATTAATTTCTTGCTTTTTGTGGTAGTTATATTTGATATTTTGTTATTCTTTTTTTTCTTGAATGCATAATTTTTCATATTTCAAAATGCCATGTTCAGTGAGACTGCTCACTCAAGCAGAAATCGATTATTATTAATTGCTCATTCAAGAAGTTTAACGTTATCTAATCATTATTGTGTCATTTATTTTTAAATGTATTCTACAGTGTACAAACGTGCGCATTAAAAAAATAGTTAAAAACCCTATCCTGAAAATCAAATAAATCCTGGCTACAGCTCTGAATGTAGTGTTGGGAAATTTTTTTATTATCCTTATTTTGATGAACGAAAAATCATTAATTTCAAATATGAGAAAAGTTTTTTCCCCTCTCTCTGTCAGCTGAAGACTCAGCGTTACTAGCACTGTTTATATGTTGCTTAAGAATATTAAAAATGTTAACAAAATTAAAATGTTAAAAACTATTTTAACATATTCATAATAATCACAATTTTTAATAATTCCAAAGAGATAATCATAGATGTAAAACCTGCAGTCTTGTGGTTCAATTCAAAGGAGAAAGCTAATAATAATATAGAAAGTTTTTGAAATATTCAACAAATCTCTAATGTATGGCTTTAAAATTTCAAAAATAAAATTTATTAAAAAGGAACCGCTTTCATATTAAAAAACCATTCTGACAATTTGACCCAAATGTTACAACAACAACAGAAAAATTTTATAAATACATATTATTTAGTTGAATTTTCAAGAGGTCAAATAAATATTCTTTTCATATTTACACACAGTTTTTTTTTAAATTTTAAAAACCGTTCAAAATCTTAGAAAAAGTTATAACTTCTTTTAGAGGAAAATTTCAAATTCAGTAATTTATCCATTCTGTGTTTGGCAATAACAAAAATAATAAATAAATTACTGAATAAAAATCTCAAATAAAATATTACTTACAGGTAAAACATTACAGGAGTAAACAATATTAAATATTAGCTAGATAATTTAGATTATTTAAAATAGTTATTTATTGCACATGCGATAAATAAAATATTTGGTACAGTTAGCTAAAAAGTACTTTATAGTATTGAAAAATTCTGTAGTTTGGTATTTCACTATATTTTTTAATATTATGTATGTTAATTTTAATAATTTAGTAATATTAAGAATATTTTAATATCGCAATTTAAATTTTATTCTTCTAAAAATTTTAGGGTCTAAAATAATTTATGTTCCTCCTCCCTATAATAGTTGCTGTCTAAGCTTTTTGATTATGTTACAATTAAAAATCATGCACAAAATGATGATTATATTATAAGAACAGAGCAGTATGCATTTTCCCCCATGAGTAATATGTAGTTTGGAAAGGTTTAAGAGATATTCTAATTAAAAATTTCAAACTCTGAGTCTAGCATGCACAATAAAGATGGAGCGTATGTAAATTTTTTCATTGGAAATTTTATGGAACTCAACTTTTGAAATTGATAAGAATTCATAAAAGAATCATAATTTATTTATTCTAAAAAAATATTATGAGTGTAGAAAAACTTAAACATTTATGAAACGATGAGAACAATGAGAATGTTTTGAATACATGACCTTGAAATTACAAGTTTAGTCTCAATTAAGTAATCTCCTCTTTTCAAAATTTCAAATATGATGAACTACTGAACTACTTTCAGAAAGGTATCTTTCCCACTTGCTGCTGCCAAGTTCTCAGAGATGAATTTTTCTTTAAGGTTCTGATGAAGTTTTGATTTTGATACCTTAACAGCTTGTCATAATATGACCTACTTTATTTTAAATAAATTATTACTTTGCTATAACATAAAGGATACAAAGATAATTTCAGCCTCTTTTACAAGTTTAGTGTCATTTCCAGGATGTGTTATTTGCCAAAATGTATACTCTTATTGGGTTCTGTCATTTTCAAAATTCTTAGCACTAGTTAATTCAATACACCTGAAGAAACACCACACCATGACCAACTGAAATGCATGTTTTACCTTCATTATGTCAATAAAGCTTATGTAGGTGTGTCTCATAATAATAGGTGACTTTAAAAAATTTTGATTTCCATACACAAATGTAAGTTGTAAAAGACTTAAGCCTAACAGATACTTTCTTTTTTACAAAATTTTTCCTGCTTTTTTCCATACACAAATGTAAGTTGTAAAAGACTTAAGCCTAACAGATACTTTCTTTTTTACAAAATTTTTCCTGCTTTTTACAAAAATAAATAAAAAGAAGAAAAATATGTTTTTGTTTTTAAAAAAATGTCAAGAATATATGAAAATACATCCTTTTAAATTTAAACTAATATTATTTTGTATTTAGTGATGTATAATATTAAATACTATTTTAAACCAAAATTTAAAAGTGAAATTGAATTTTCATTTTGTTGATACAGGGTTCAAATATGAGCTTAATAAATACGTATCACACTTTTTTAAATATGTAATATATTTGTTGTAGAGATGATAAACATCCTTGCTTTTCTTCTTTGAACTTACTTAAAACATATCCTTTAATATTTTCTCTGCCTTTATCATTATTTTTTATAATTAGATTAATGTTAATTTGAAATATTCTCGTTAAATTTTAATGAGTTTTTATGAATTGCATGCATTTAACATTTCATGTACTTATAAAGGAAATGCAAGCAAAAGGTTTTCGAGGAATTTTTTTAAATCAATGTAAATATTATGATGCAGCTTAATAATAATATTTTTCAATGTTAATACAATTTGGTATTATGTTTGTACAATTCAGTTCAGTTTTTAAAAGTTTGTAACAATTTTTGTTCAGTATTATTATTTTTTTAAACAATTTGGTATCAGTAATTTAAATTTTTTTTACCAGTTGCACCATTGATAGTCACCAAGAATTAGATACAGCAGCTATCATATCCAAATTACGGGATATGTACTAGCTATACAACTTGTCCTACTCACTGTTTACTTTCATAAAAAAATAAATATTTATGGAATGTAAGTAAAACAGAACAGAAGTATGAAAATGAAATAACATAATTAAATGAGTATGAGTTAATTATAAGTTATGAGTTAAATGAAATATACAAAATATTTTACTGAAAAAATTCCATTTATTAAAAATTTATTTAATAAGTATCATTTAACCTAATAAATTTTTTTGAACAAACTGTATTTGAAATTAAATTTATCTTATAAAAAATATTCATATGACTTCTTGAAATATAATTTTCTCTCTAAGAATGTTGGCATTTGAATTTTGTTTGAATGAATAGACGTGACTCAAAAAATAAATAAATAAATAAAGTGTGTATAATAAATAAATCCCTAATAAAAGAAATCTAAAAAAATACTACTTAATATAGAAACTACCTAACAAAAAATATATTTAATAAAAAATCTACATTTATGATGTTCAGTGCTACAGTTCTAAAAAATTTGGTTTGTAATATTAATTATGAAAATAAATGTTCTTATGATTTTAAAAGTGAAGTATACCTTCAAACAGTGCACTTTTTAGTGGAGAAAATTATGAGTTTCGTTTGTAACAGTTTATTTATAATCTTTCAAATACAATAAAATACATGTTTGTTTTTTTTAAATTAGTAGAATTTTTAAATAATTATTAAATGCATACTTCTCTTGTAGTAAAAAATGTTACTATATTAGGAAAAATTTGTTAAAAAAATTCTTACTTTAACTGTCTTTCATAATGTGTTAAATATTACAAATAAAGTTTGCCAAAGCATGTATAACTATGCCAGAGTATCTGCCAATTATGATGCATGTTACAACCCTCCCTCCAAGAAATGTGACATTCAAATTACAACAAAATGTTTCACATTCATAACAGATTGAAGTAGTTACCTTCCATTGACTAAATGGGGGATGAATTTCTGCAAGAACGGGCCATGATAGGAGAATTTTTCTCCTGACTAGCCACTACTAATATGTTAAAAGAAAACTCAATTCACCAACAATCACCTTTGTTTAAACAAGTTCCTCTTTAAAAATATTGTTAGATTACATTTTAACAGCAGAGATTTTTTTTAAGGTAAGATTATTATTTCTTTCTTATTTCGTTGCATTTTCAATTCTTTCTAATCATATTTTACTCCTCTTATTTCCTACTTTGTAGTGACTCATAAACTAAGTTTCAGTGATGTTTGGTCTTGCTTGCCTATTTGTAACTTCTTGTTCTAACTCATTTGATTCCATTGTATTTTAATTTTCTATTCATTTTCCATCGAAGTTTTGTACTTCTTATAGTGTGAACTACATATTGTTCTTTATTTTGATATTAATGTTTTCTCCATGAAGTGTTGTATGAATATCTACTATTAACTCTTATGCAATACTTAAATATTTGTAAGAATATCAAAATACTTTAAGAATGTATACTTATTTAATTATGTTATTGTTTATTTTTGTATAATAAATTATTTTACGGCACAGATTATTTAATATTTTATTCACTTATTGTAATTGAATATATTGTATTTAAGGTTATACATGTACAATAAATTTATAAAATTAATAACTTTTTATAATTTTATAGGCTATATCTTGTCACTATGCTTCAAGTGATTGTGATTATATTGATGTAAAAGGAACATCACAGGAATATGTTGCTAATGAAATACTTGAAATTGCTAAAAAGAGGGGGTTGGATATCGATGATGTAAAGGTAAAAAAATAGTTTAAATTAGTTTTATACATAATTTCATCTGTGCTTACAATATGGAAAAGTAAGAAAATATATTCATTTTCAATGTGCTGTGTAATTTGTTTTTAATATTATTGATGCCTTACTATTGCAGGTCTCAGACACTCATATGCTTGAAATACCTAAAATGATACTTAAATACTATTAAATTTACTTTTAAAACTTGATTAATTGGTTTATTTTTAAATTAATAACTACAGTAGCTATGTTAGAAAAATATCTATTGCCTGCAGTACCACTTTTTAAAATCCACACATAAATTATACTTGTTGAGCATTGAGGGCAAGATTTTAAGGAACTTTTCAAATCTGGATTATTTCTATATTGATTTTTTTATACAAAAAATGTGGTAGCTTAAGAACATTTAAAATTTTTTGTTTTAATTTTAAAAAATTATTTAAACTTAAGGCTAAGTTTCCAAAAAGAATCTTGTATTATCTTTTACATATCATCTATTAACTTCAAACCTACTATTAAATCTACCTGTACTATGTGCAAAATTAAAAATTGAATGCCCTCAATAGCTTTTGATTATGATTGAAAACTGATGGGCGCAATAGGCATTTGTCCTCTATGGGCTATTGTGTCGCTGATTTTAGTTTGGTTTCATTTTTTAAAACCTTTAAAAATGAACCTTACTTTATGACAGGCTTTACATGGTGCGTAGCGTTTTTAAAAAGTGCTTAAAGGTGTTTATTTTCGATTTTCGTTATTTAGAAGCCCTTAAAGGTGCTTCTTTCATTGGGTGGTTTTAAAAAGTGCTTAATTTTCCCTTTTCGGAAATGAGATTTTTTTTTCTTGGCCATACTGATTTTCGCCATGTATTATGCAAAAGTGTGCTTTTCACTTTGTTCAATTCAGCGTTTTTGCAGTTCATTCCACCACGACCCATTTCGGCGTACCGTCTGTCCATAGCGTATGAAAGCGCCAATCATTTTACATGTTTGGTAAAATACTTGCAGGTCCGTATATGCGTCTGCTGAGCTGGTTTCGGTGAGATTATTCACTCTCTTGTGCAACTCTGCTGCATTTTGTAAGATATTCTCAATTCCAAACTTAAATTTCCACCCTCTGATAGCGAACCGAAAAATATCTTGATCAACTGAAATAGTACTTTGAAATAGTACTTTGTCAGAAACTAGTTAATTTATCATGATCATTTAAAGTCTTAGAAAATTATTTTGCATTTTCCTTATGTATATAGTGCTTAAAAATATTTTTCAGTGCTTAAAAAATACTTAAAAGGTGCTTATTTTTTTGTTGAAAGATTTGACTATGCACCCTACTTTACCTTAAATATACTAATTAATTGATGCAGACAATATTTTAAGTTGAGTTATCAGATTTTCTGAATAAACAAACCTTTTTTGACAGTTTCTATATTTTGACGTTCCAAATATGGTGTGGGAGTATTTACAAGCTGCAAAATGTAGCTCTAATTGTTTTAACAAGAACACTGTTAAAAAGTCTACGAACTTTATTGTTAATATTATTTTTTATGTATTTTGCCATCTCAAAAAAAGTGGTATTTTTATATTCTATTTCTCAAGAACTATTAAAATAATTCTTTTCAAATTTTGAGTTTTGTTAATCAAAATTACCTAAATTAAATTAAACTAAAAATTTGTATGCAAAATGTTTTGAGCATAATACAATGTAATTTTTTACATTCTTAAAATAAAGAAGTTTTATTGTTTGCTGAAACTTTTTGATTTGCTTCATTACTTTTAGAGATTGTGAAATATGATTGTAGGGAAATTACCATTACAGAACTCAAAAAATGGGACCGCTCTCCTGCCTTAACTATTGGGATCATATTTTCCTGATAGTAGCTACTCCCCATATTCTCAGATTCAAAAATCAAAATTCTCCAAAAAACTGTCATGTTTATTCAAAAAAAGAAGGTTGTTTCTGATTTCAAAATTTTAAAATATCTTTTGAATTAAATAATTTACAGATTTAATGTTAGGTCCTTTAAGTATGTCCTAGCATATAAAAATCTAATCATTGTCTACCTTTTGTTTCTCCTTGTTATTTTAATGGGATAAAGCGATGCAGGAATTTAAATGATAAAATAAAATATAGTAGTTTACTGAGCTGCATTTGGTTGGAAAAAAGTTGTTAAAGGTGAACCATATACATTTCATAGGAAAGTTATTTTATCAGTTTTGGGAATTATAACTGCTTTATTTACTTAATAAATGAAATTTTAGCATGTGTTTCTTTTTTCTAAAACATCCTATTATTCCATTTTATTCATTCTAAAAACTAAGGTTTGCTGCTTTAAACTACTATTTAAATCAAATTTTTTTTAAAAAATAATCTGTTTAATAATTAAGTTTTTCATTATTTTTATTAATATTTTTAGTTTAATTATAATCGAATGAGAGCAAATTTTAATTTTCTCATAACAGTTTTTTCAATTTTTAGTTTAGTTGCTTATGTGAATCTGTATTACTTCAAATAAACATGATTTAGTTATTTTTAAATGTTAATGTATCATTTGCACTTAGGCAAAAATAACTATTAGGTCGAGTCATAAATATCTTCCGATGCAACTAAGTAGAATCTATTGTCCTTATCAACCAGCTATGAGTTACCCTGACAACAAGTTTTTGTTTTCACTATGTAGGCGAGGCTTCAATTAATCTTTTGCCAACTGTTTTGTGTGATACACATTATGTTAAACTGCTTTTTTAACCTCTGAAATGAAGAGTCAAAAAGTACATATTCTACATGTAAGGCTTTGGGAATTTAAACAAGGCAATAGCACTATGGAGACAGCTGAAACAATATGCAGTGTATATGATTAAAGACTAATGACTGATCAGGCAGTTAGAAGTTGGTTTATAAAATTCCGCTCTGGAGATACGACCTTAAAAGACGAACCAAAGGCGGGACGTCCTTTCGACTTTGAGGATAACCTTTTAAAGGCAATATTAAAGCAAAATCTATGTCAATCAACAAGAGGTATAGCAGAAAGGTTGAACATCACAATCAACTGTTAACCGCTACCTGGAGAAATTAGGGAAAGTCAGCAAGTTAGGTGTATGGGTACCTCACGATCTCAGTGGATGGAATAAAGAAGATCGGATGTCAATCGCCCCAAAGTCTGCTATCACGGGTGAAAATTGAGCCCTTTTTAAACGAAATTGTAACAGGCAATGAAAAATGGGTTACCTATGACAATATAGTCCGCAAAAGACAGTGGCTTGATAATGATCAACCACTCCTACCAGATCAGAGAGCAAACATCCATGGCAGAAAGATTTTATGGTGCGTATGGTAGGATTGTTAAGGAATAATTCACCACGAGTTGTTGAAGTGAAATTTAACAATTACTGCGGATATATACATTCAACAGTTGCAAAGAGTGCAAGAGAAACTCCTTGAAAAGCATCCTGTACTCGTCAATTGCCAAAGCGTCATTGTTTTACATGACAATGTGCGACCACATACAACAAAGGTGACTCAAGAAAAAGTTCTTGAGCTTGGATGGTCTGTTTTACCACATCCACCTTACTCTCTGGATCTTGCGCCGACAGACTACCGCCTTTTCTGTTTCTTACAAAACTTTTTGAATGGAAAAACGGTCAATTCTGAAGAGCAAGTCAGGCAGGCTGACGAAAACTTCTTCCAGCCCAAACTAACCACATTTTACAGGGAAATATTTGATAAACTACCAGGAAGTTAATAGATGGTTATAGATAATAGTAGTGATTACAAAATAAATTAATATAATCTTGTTATTCAATGAGAGCAAAATAAATGTCCAATAAAAAATGGAAGTTACTTATGACTTGACCTGATATATAAAATAAATTTAGTCAATTAAATTTAAGGATAAATCGTAGTTTTTTTAAAAAAAGATTCTTAAAATCAAATAAACCATTACTGATTCTATGTTCTGTTAGTTTTTAAAATTAGTTGAATAATGTAATTATTGAATTAGTTACAATCAAAAGTTTCTCTAACTTTTTTTTAATTCTCATTAAAAGATACATTAGAGTTACTACAATCAATTTAAATGAATGAGAAGGAAGGTTTTTCAAAATTTATTTTATTTTTCCATTTACCTGTGTAAACTAATTTATATTGTTTTTTCTTTTTTCATTATTGCAGTAATTTCAAAATACTTTTATATTTTAAATGTTTATTGTTTTATTTAGCGCTGAAATATATTTCTAAACATATTGTTTTGCTTAAAGTTCCTTTATGTCAAAATAAAATTGACAAAAAATTATTTTTAAATCATTAGTACTAAAGTATACTCTTACTATATTTAGGTATACATTTATGCAGCCGACTTTTCATTTTTATACCTTTTCACAGTTCTATTATTTTCAATACTTTTAATTGAAAATGATATTGCTTTTAATATTTCATTCATATTAAAATTTTTACTGATTTAATAAAAAGGAGGAAAAAAATTTCTTTTATAAAAATCAATTGATACTAATGCTTTTATTGTAAAACTGGTTAATAATGACATTAATGTAAATAATGCTAAGGTTGATAGTTTCATGTGTATTGTCAAGCAAGGGAAAAATAAACTATAATTAAATGTTTATTTGCATGTACAGTGAAAACATTTGAAACATTTAGTTATTATTATTTTCTTATTATATTTATGGCACAAAAGTGAATATTTTTTAATTATTGATTGAAAATATTAATTTATTCTTGTTTTACTTGTTTATACAAAATAATTGTATATACAAGTATCTTGTAACAATTTATAAATAAGTATATATAATATACTTATTTATACAAAAGGTTTCTATAAAATGATTTTTAATGATTTAGTTATATTTAATTTTGAGCTAAAAATAATACTGTACCTTTTGCTTTAAATAAGCCAAAAAAAACTAACTTTAAACCAAATAAAGTTGGTTAAAACCAAACCTAGGTTGGTTGTTTGCTTTTTACCAATCATACTAAAAACCAAAATTGTACTTCTAAAACTATCTTACAACTGAATGTAAACAAGTAAGAAATGACTAGATTCTATTAAACCATTCGTTAATAAGTAATAATTACTTTTAAATTTTGGTTCTAAAGCATGCAGGGTAATGATTTCCAGCATTTTTATTTTTTTCCTGCTTCTTTTATATACATTTTATTTGTATCCCCTCTCATGTCTTTGAAAGAAAACATTTAAATACATTTTAATAATAACATTTTCTTAATTTCAGCAGCTTGCTTTTGTTGGTTTATTCATAAAATGCATTTCCTCAGAAAGAATAGGGCTTTTAAAATATAATTACGAAACTATTTGATAATTAAGGCAAAGTTTTTTTAACACTGACTTATTAGTTATTTGATTTGAAAGAGCTATGATGGCACAGGGAATAGAGTGTTTGTCATCTAATGAGGTGAACCGGGTTTGAATCCTACAAGTGCTGGTCTATATGAATTCTGCTCCCAGCTCACACCGACTACAGTGCTTGGTAGACGGATCATGGGTTAGAATTCCCTTGTCCGTTAGGCTGACCGTAGAAAGTCGTTGGTAGTTCAATGACGTTTATAATACAGGGATGTGACTCTTCCGCTGATTTGCGGATTTCCGCTTTTTTTTCCAGATTTTTCCATTTCCCCCGCTAATTTCCGCGAAACGTTTTTTTGCACAAGTATAAATATTTTATGAGAAATTTAATTTTCCACGGAGCGAAGGTATTGAAGTCCTCATTCCTCCCTCTGAAGTTTCTCTAAAAATCATTTCCTTGGGATAAAACTGGTTGACACAGGGATATTTTTTTGCTTTTGGCTCTCGAATTTCAGCTTTTATATCAGAAACTCTGCTTCTCTAAAAGTTTGTTTTTTATTTAATAAATATCCCGCTTTATTTAAAAAAATTCTGTTGTTGAAATAAATTAATTATACTTATTTACGATTTTCAAAGATAAATAGAAAATTCAAATTTCGTCCTAGCTGCTAACCCTTCTACATTTTTACTTATTTTAGTTATTTTCTCCGCTTTTAGTGCAGAAAATAAGATTTTCCGTATTTTTATCCGTCTGCCGGATAGCTCATATTTTCGTAATTCAGATGTCACTGCTTCCTGTTTTCTGGCGTGAAAGCAAACGAAAATAAAAATATAGCTGTGGTTTTGCGGCGAAAATATTTATTTGCTCATTCAATTAATCTTGTAAATTTTTATTTATTGTGTCGAAACAAAAACAATACAAACAAGCCTTTCAAAAATCCCAAGTCCAGACTCAGCAAATATCTCAATTCTTATTCAAGCAATTTTAATATCAATCATCGATTTTCGTATTTACCTGAATTAAAAGTTGCGCATTTTGATTCTTATTTACGCTGTTTAAATATCGTACATTATGATTCGTATTTATGAGATTTAAAAACCCAATATCGCGTTTTGTATTTACGGATTTTTAAAATCACGAATTTATTATCAAACATCGATTTTCGTATTTACCTGATTTAAAAGTTGAACGTTGCGATTCTTATTCAGGCTATTTAAATATCGTACATTGCAATTCTTACTTACGAGATTTAAAAATTCAATATGGTGATTTGTATTTAAGCGCTTTTAAAATCCTATGTAGCAATTCGTATTCACGGGAGCTTAAAATCCAGTATTGTGATTCGTTTTTGCAGTTGAAATATCAAACATCGATTTTCGTATTTATACGTGCTTTAAAAATTGGACATTCGGATTTGTATTCGCGCGATTTAAAAATTATGCATTGTTACTCTGATTTACGTGATCTAAAAACTAAGCATCATGATTTGTATTTTTGAATTTTTTAAACTCGATATAGAATTTCATATTCACGTGATTCAAAAGCCTCATATCGGAATTCATATTCTCTCAATTTAAAATCATGTATATGATTCATATTCATACAATTTTAAAATGAATCTTCGGGATTTATAATCACATGTTTTACAAGTTTAAAAATCACACTTTTTTGTCAAATTTTTATGTACATATATATATATATNTATATATATTGATGGATTTGCCTCTTTTTTATCTCCTGATTACTCTCATCCCTGATAATAAAATAATTGAGGAAAAAGTCAAAAACCGTAACAGTGGTATTAAAGCTGATTAACCTTATCCTAGCTGATAGGTATAAAACTTAAATAAAATTTAAAAGTTTAAAAAGTTCTTTTTAAAAAGTTTTTAAAGGTGATGCAGCACTTCTCATTCTTATTTTTTTAATTTTATTTTTTGACTTCTTAGTGCGTCTAAAACCATTTCTAGTAAATATTTTCAAAAAGTCCAAATATATGGAAAGATATTCATAATTGTATTGGATATTGAACTACTGTAAAATCTAAGTTGAATTAAAATTTAACAAGTTTTTTATACCATATTTTAAGGTTAATAAATTGATAAGAAAATTTATGCATAGTTTTTATAAAATAACTTCAGATGTTCCAAGCTTTATTACTGAAAACTATTAAATTAAATTATATTTAGTTTAATGACGCGATACCTTTTTACCTTTTTTAAACCATTCCAAAATTTACATTTTCCTCATTTTGTAATTGTTCTAAAATAACTTTTCTTGGTCTTGTTAAAAACTAATCCAGTATTTTACTTCAAAAATATCAACGCCCTTGAAATTCTAAGCTTTCTTCTCTTGCCTTAAAAGGTCAAAACACAAATTTACCAGAAAATAGAGTTCGTCTTAACTGTCACCTTCCATTCTTGCATAAAGAGAGGAATCTCATTGACAGCAGAAATTGAACAGCTTTGACGCCCTACCTACATTTACAACTCTATGATTCAAATGTTGTTAAGTGTGTCTGTTCTTTATTTTATGCGAATTGTGCAGTTATTTTTTGCACATTTTTTAACGTTTATTGTGCACATTTTTGAAAATACTGCTATAATATTCCATTTCTAATAACTTTCTGTGTGGTTTTTTTTGGAGGGTAGGAATTTATAATTTTTTCGTATAAACATTTTCGCCTATTTTAGTTCATGAGGAAGGTGCATTAAGTGACATTTGTGAATACAGCTGAAATTGTTCATACTATTAGTTAAGGTTATATATTACTGTATGAAAATTCTTTGTTACAAAGTTTTGTTACTGCAATTTTCATTCCAAATGTGAAGCAAATTTCTATTGGTCAAAAAAATAGAAAGAGGCTTAACAAAATCTCTTTAATTCTCCTATATTTTTTGTTCAAATTTTTTTGAAATGAAATATATAGTAAAAAGCTCTCAGTTTTTTTACAATTGATAAACTAAAAATATAAAACAGAATTTACTGAAACAAGTGTCTTTAAATATCATATTTTACTTTAAAATACATAATTTAAAAAGTAAATCTTTGTACATTCATTTTCTCATTTGTTTTACATGTTTATATTTAAAAACAAATTTGGATTCAAATGTGAAGAATTTAATTAGAAACTTAGTGTTTTAAAAATTTCTCTTTAAGTAATGAATTGCTATTTTTATTGATAGAAAACTAAGAAAACTGATCTTGTCATTAAAATAAACAGTTCCATTTTTTTTGGACAAAAACACATATTTTTAAATGCAGTGTGTGTTCATTAATTTCTAAGATTGATCTGAAAACTTCTGAAACTATGGGAATTGCTTACTCATTTATTATATTTCGAACTAACCTCCACCTTTTGCAATGCATTTCTGTTCTCCCCTATAAAAAGTTTCTAAAACAAGTTCTTTTTCATAATAATCATCAATCTGGGTGTTAAGTTTACTCTAATCAATATCTAAATTAAAGTTAATGATCCTTAAACTTTGCTCCGTTATAAAATTATTCAGTATGATATGTTGTAAAATTGATTAATTTGCCATGAACTTAATATTAAGGTATACCAATCCTTTCCTAAAGAAATATGGAACAATTTTCTTGGTGTCTTGATAGGACCCTGAGATAGGTCGCAAGTTCGCTTTGCACACAGGAGTTGAGTGACCGGCTAGACCAATTTTACCATGCACTTAAAACAAATTCTTAAAAAACTATCTAAAAAAGAATTTTTCAAAAAGACCTTAAAAGTTGTTTTTGACCCTTTACAGCTATATACTAAAGTGCAGGAGAAGGTTATTTCAAAACATATTTAATGGGAATGCAATTCACAAAAATTGATTAATCCCAAAAATCAATAATTGCTGCTTTTATCATAATGATGATACTAAAAGAATTTTTATAACTTGTCCGATGAAGGCTGGTCTTTCTTGAAAACTTACATTTTTAAAAAGTTCCATAACTAAAGATAAATATAATTTTTTATATTAACCAGTAATTAAAGTTAGCTTAATTTTATACAATTGGTATAAAGTATCTGGGATGAGTAATTTCATTTTTATTTCCACGAGTCAAAAGGCTTAAATTAAAAAGTCACAAAGTGAGCAGCTGAGTAAGGAACATTCTCAATTTGTTCCTGGAGATTGTTTTGCTTGTTTGCGGTATTTGTGTTTTCTCTTTTGAACTAACTTTTTGGAGGCAAGAATTTTCCTTATCAGAAGTAAAATAAACGATTGAATATTATTACTAAGGACATTATAATAATATATTACAAAATATTATAAATATTATTAAGGGCTAAATAATATACTTGTATACTTTCCTTTTAAGATCACAAATTTTTTATTGTTCATTAATGAAAATTTACTTTAAAGAATATTTTTTGAGTCAAACTTGTTATTTCAGTACATATGGCAAATCAGAGGACGTTTAGTTCGAGGTGAAGAAAACACTCTGTGATGTGAAGAAGAATAAAAAGTTTTATCGTTATTACTCTTATAAAAGTTATGCCAAAGTGTGTATATATGTATATTTTGTATGGGTTATAGTACTTTGTATAGTTTTATGCATGTATAAAAATTTAATTCATGTTATCAAACTGTTTATTCTTATTTTAAAAATTTTTGTGAAAAGAAGAATTAGCAAATAAGTTGTTTTATTTTTGAAAAAATTAAAAACAATTCGAAAATATAATCAGATTATGATTTTTTTGTTAAGTTTTGCTCAGTTTTAATCTTCTATGTCCTTTTGTTATTTCATTTTTTAACATCTGCTAGATTACTATATTAAAGGAAAAACTGATTATATCATAAAAAGTTATAATATGTGCAAAATTGATGTTTTATAAGTATTTTTGATCTTATATTTATAATAAAACTTGATAAGCTCTGAACTTTTCATTGTGTTCATCATAATTTGTCTATATCTAAAGTTATTAGGTATATATTAGGTTTTTGTGCAATACTTTTAACAACATTGTGCTGTTCAGTTGTAAAATGGCCATGCCGTCAAATTTTGGAATGGTGTTTTTTTTTAGCTTATTAGTTCTAACTACTTAGTAACTTTTCCATCAACTGAATACAGGAAGTTGTTGTAATTTGAATCAAATTCGCATTTAAAAATCATTTTTGCTGCGAAACTGGCAAAATATGCTGAATTTCCATATTTGCCAAATGTTACTTTTGATTAGCATATATCCTGAATATTTTATGTCTTGGATATGGCAAGTTTTGCAACTGAATGGCACTTAAACAATTTTTTGAAAGAAAGCAGTTGTTGTTGTTATTTGATTGAAACTGAAATAAAATAAGCAAGTAGAAATATTACATTTTTTTTCTCAAACTTGTCTACTTATAATTATTCTGAGGATCAATATTCCAAGTGGTAGTGAAAAAAAGTTGAAACACAACAGTTTTAGATAAAAATAATTTCTTTCCAAGGTCATTTCCATACTATCATTTGAATAACTTGCATTTATTTAGATTTATAATTGATTTATTTATGTGCAGTTATGATCAAAATAATTTGAAATAAATTTAAAAATTCAGTAATTAAAATGTAATCTATAAATCGTATGGCCTCTTTAAATTTAAAAGTGAAATATTATGAACAATCCGTAATGGTTGGTAGTTCTGTTTTCTTTTCAGTTTGATTGAAGTATTCACCACTTTTTCGGGGGAAATTATACTTTAAAAGGTTGCTTCATTTTTCCCTCCCCAAAATGGCAGCTAGCGTTATTTCAATAGGAGAAGTAAATGTACCAACTTTGATTGCATTTTAATATTTTGAAAAAACAATTTCAGCATTTAAAGTTTTATGGCTTACTCCTGGGTTACCTGAACCAACTTTTTCTTAAATTTAAATTTTTAATGGTGAAATTCTCAACAAAAAAAAGTACCCGCAAGTAATGTGTTTTCATAAAAATTCATTTAACAATTTCTCATTTTAGAGATTATGTAAACGATCTATATATTTCAAGCTTCCTAAGAAAGATTATTATTTCCTTCAATTATGAAATATGTTGACGACACTTTGAAAAATAAGCCAACCTGCCTGCAAAATATAACTTATGCTCCTATCCTCCTCTCTAAGAGTGAGAATCTCTGTTTTTGGTGGTTGGGAAGAGCTTTTTTCTTTGAGTATCTTTAGTTAACATATTATCTAAGGTGTTGAGATTCCCCCCCCCCATTTTTCTTGTACTCCCTGCTTCCAGCTAAGTTTTTCAGGAAATTTAGATGCTCTCTTTTTTCTTAAAAATTTATGTGCTTACATTTTTATAAACTATTTATTTTTATATAATATATATATATATATAGACCAAGAGAAAAATGGAGAGATTGAAAAACTCTTTTCTTTATGGTGTTGCTATTTTACTTGAATATTTCTTGGTATTCCACAGTGTTTGTAAATGTGGTGGAATACAGACAGCTTGATTTGATGTACCTGCTAAATTTTGTACTTTAAATGTTTAAATTATAAGTCATCATGAAATTAATGAGTATATTCAAAATATAAAGTAACCCCTATAACTTGTGTAAAGAAAAAATCTTAAAAATTAAGTATCTAGAGGACGACAGTTCCAAACACTTTGACAAATGCAAAATGATGCATTGTTTCATTTATCAACTAGCAAAATGAGTCCAGTTGCAAAAATAACAGTTCCAAGCAGATCAGTTGCAAGTACTAAGTTTCGCTATGGAAGTATTTAGAAACTTTTTGTGGTGATATATGATGTTGAAATTTTCAGGGCATAACTTATATCTTGTAAAAATATTAGTCAAAATCTTGAGCACAGATTTTTCAGTATCAATCAGTATTATCAATTAATATTGTGTGTTACTTCGGGCTTAGTTTTTCAGTTACTCAGCTTTAGTTAACTCAAGTTTTTCAGTTCACTAAAGCTGAAACAATGATGGAATCACACGTGTCGTTCAAAGAAGCCAACATACAGGTCGACTGGCAGACTGAGAACTTCAAAGCCTTAAAAAGAGAAAGTGTAAAAATTGCAAATAGTAATTCAGTGACCCCATGCGACAGTAATAGAGCCGGTCGAATCCCTTACTAAAATCGGAACTGGAAAATCGGAATCACAGAAACAACCGGAACTAGTTACATAATATGATCTCTTACGAAGATTGAGGGAAATATTTATATTGAAACAGTTGAGGCCAGTGGCGTACGCAGAATTTTTTCAAGGAGGGTGTTCTTAATTTTCTGAAACTACTAAAAGAAATACGAGTCTGTAATAAAGCACTATTATTTCCCCAATTTAGACAGCTAGACAATTTTGACTTAATATTTATACAATATTGTTTAGTTAAATTTTGATTTGATTTTTTAAGTTTAAGAACATAATGTAATATCTTCAGTCTTTCTGGTGGTTTGTGTCAGAGTGATAAATATTTGTTTCAAAACTATAATGTATGTTTCCGCAACTTTATCTCAGTACTATGACACTTAACAGTGAGTTCATTAACTAATATTATATTCAAATGATCTGTAAATGAAATGAATATACGTATATTGATTATCACTAAATGTCAAGTTTACTACTATGGATTGCAAATTCATTCAATTTCTTCTATTCTTTATGTAAGTCAATTTCATGAAATTTTGAGAAATTTTTTGTACTATTTAGAGATAAAAGAATTCTTTGCATGCATTCTGAGATGTATAAAGCAAGATTTTAGAAATGTTTAATTAATTTTTTTTAAGTACTTTGAAAACTCTGGTATTTGATAACTCCTTTAATATTTACGCGATTTCGTTATAAATTTGTTATATAGATAACTATTAATCTAACTAAGTAATAACTATTGTTATTTTAATTAAGTAAAGTTAATAAACTGTATACGATTGGAACAATCATTTGAGCAAAGCACAAAACGGGAATAAATTTAACTATTATAGGTTATATTCTCTAAAGAATAACTACCTCGTTTTTTTCCCACAAAAAATTTACTGAATTTAAAAAAAAAANTAATAAAAGTATTCAAATTTGAATAGGGGAAGGCACTTGTAATCTTTAAAACTGCAACCGAAACTGAACGAAAAAATAAAGTCGAGATCTCAAGAGATGGGAATATATAATATAAAAAAATGATGGTGTGCATATAATCCTTAAATGGGCATACACTGTAACGTTCCATTTAGAAAGGGCGGCTACAGGACAATTCAGTCCGAAATAACAAAGCACTCCCTCTACGGCTAGGTGTGTGGCTAGTCTAGCATCTGCCGACACCAAAAAAATAATACATAACCATTTTCATTTTCAAAAAGAAATAAAGTCTGCGCCAAAGGTACATATTTATAAAAAAGAATTGATAAAAGGTTACAAATTTACCGATGTACAAACAAGTATAAAAAAAAATGGAGTAAAAGTTCTAATGAGGCGTATTGCATAAAAAGAAGAGGGGGGCCAAATCATGCAGAAGTGGGGTTTGGAAAAGCGGTAGGAGCGTTTGATGTGTAAAAGTGACAAAGAAAAAGGATCCGAATCATGATCCGCAACATCCTCTTCATATTCGCAATATTTGCTCCGCTTTTGCGAATCATCTGGGCGGAAAAAGGATTAGTGGAAGAAGGGGTATATATATATATGTATGTATATATACATATATATATATATATATATATATGTATGTATGTATGTATATATACACATAGAGAGAGTTAAGTCTTGTTAAATTTTTGTGAAAAAAAAAGTCTGTACATCAGAGTTTGCAAACTACTATTCAAGGTATGAAGAAATAATAACACTATCGAATCAAACGGGAAAAATTATCAAAACCAGTTTGATACCTGGAGATATTTTGGGCTTCTAAGGTAAGCCGTACACTGGGGTTGAAAGAAGAAGGCAAGAAACCGATTTTCTCGATGTTTATGTTAGCTTGCGCAGAACTGTTATGCGCTTCCTAATTCAAACGCATGGGAATTCGCCTCTCGTATGCCTCTACTTCCCGTTCGCTCCCTCAGTGTGTGACTAATCTTTTTATTCATCTCTGTTTCTTACAGTAATCAAACAGGCATTAATATTTTAAATCTTCAGTAATATTTTTCATTCATTGGATTTTTTCGATTCCAAGAGAGGTTATTTTAAAAAGTTATAATTTTGAAAATTCATCGTAAAAGAAGTTCTACTGAGTTCTGAATACATTTTCAACTAACACATTCTTGATATACCATTGTTTAACACCATCAATTTCGTTATTGTTACTCCCATTGCAGTTTCATTTTTGAACTAAAAGGTTTAGATTCCAAGAAGAATAAGTTAAAATTAGATAAAAATGAATAAAATCACCATATTCCTTTAAAATTTCCTTAATTAGCAGCTTTTTTATTTTTAAAAAGCTGTAATTTCGAAAATTTGTTGTAAAAGGAGCTACACTGAGTTCTTGTTTTACTATTATTTATTATCATCAATTACGTTATTGTGACTCCCATTATAATACCAAGAATTACTCCGACAGTTACAACACCTAGAATAATCCATAAAACAATTAGATGTCCTTTACAACAGACTTGTTCTACACTGTATGGGTCTATAGGCTCCTTTGTTGGATATCCTTTTGGCCCATTTGGAGGAAATGCCATTCTTTTATTGAATTGATCGCGATCACGCAATGAAAGAGGTTCCATGATCACAGGCATGCCCATGTGATGTCTCATCATAGGGTTCATCATATGAGGTGGTAAATACTGTGGTATTTCTGGATGAAAAGTAAACTGCTGTGGTGGTGAACCGACGAGTGAATGCTTTGAACCATACAGTCTTTTGTTGTCAAGCATTGGCATACCACCAATTGGAGGAGATCTAATATCGAATAGTGATCCATGTCGCCTCATAGATGAAGGAGCAAGATCTCCCCCATGTATGGGACAGGGCTCTGCCGTTTCCATTGCTGCTGCAAATGCTAAAGCTGGAACGCTTCTGGTAGATCTTAAGGTTCCAGTTGAGCCGGGGCCTGAACTTCGATATGGTCCATGAAAATAGCTGGCATTTCTATGGGAATCCATTCTGTCACTACGATTTGAAGACAATTGCTCTAACATATCAGTACGTAATGTAGCATAATGCTCGAAACGATCTTCGTGCTTTTCCACATTACTGTGACGACTTAGAGGTCTGTATGGCTGTCTTACAATTGGTACTTCTTCCCGGTCATCTGATGAGGAAGATGTTACCGAGGATGAGGATGCTCTTCTGGCGTAAGGATTGCTAAATGTCATCTCACGTCTCTTCCAAGCTATCGGTATTCGAGGATCATTTCCATCAATTGAGCGTGGTATCGAGCTCCTATGAAGGCTGTCCATTACTCAGATACCTAAAAAGCAATATTTCACTTAGCTATGCAAAATAATAATTAAAATAATTCAAAGTAGAATCATATGAGGGATTTTTCAGAGAGTGTGTCATTAAAAAATGAGCAAAAGGATATATTTTGTGTTACGCAGACTGAAGCAAAAAACAACCGGAAGAAAGCCTGAAAAAAGTACAGAAATGTGCATACTATAGTTTCGGTTCTTTAAACAAAAACCTTTCTCAGTGTTTAAACACCAAATCACTTTAGAAAAGTAAAAAAGACGAATGCGTTCAAAGTGGTTTAATCAATAGGGACAAGGGAACAAGAATGAGAAACAAGTGTGATAGGTTTCAGCGGAAACCTCAAGGAGAAAAGCTTAAAAATCTTTTGCACTGAGGGATTTCCGTCGAAACCCTTCACACCTATTTTTAATACCCTTCTTATTAATATCTTGTTTAAACTTGCTCATTTATCCCTATTGGCTAAACCACTTTCCAAGTATTTGTTTCTTTTTTTTCTACGGTCCTTTGATGCTTAGATACCGAGGAAGGTTCTTGTTTAGAGAACTGAAACTATAATATATCTATTTTCGTACCTTATTTGTGCTCCATTCATGTTGTTTTATGCTTCAGGATAAGGATTTATGGAATATTTTCTTTTAAAAAAAGCTATAAAGTCAATAAATTCAATCTACGAGAGTCATAAAAAAAGTAAGTTTCCCCACTGCACATAAAAAGTAACAAAAAAGTCTACGAGAGTCATCCAGAAAGTAAGTTTCCCAACGGTACATAAAATGTTACAAAAAACCCTACGAGAGTCATCCAGAAAGTAAGTTTCCCTACGGCGCATAAAAAGTAACAAAAAAAAAAAAAAAGATTATTACATGTGAAGTTTTATTACAACGATGGAGCAATATTTCAACTACTTCTACTCATAAGAACCACCGGTGTGGTGACACTTGCCGTACCCATGGATACACCTAAATAATTCAGTATCATCCAAGTCTGCCACCTGGAAATAGAACCAGCGTGCCATAGCCGTATGCAAGTCTTCGTTTGTAAAAAAATTATAACAGGAATTTGTTTTGTATGCAAGAACAGGTGGAACAGGTCCGCAGTGAAAAGGATCTGGACAATTGGCTGAATGTTCAAACACTTCCCCGCGGATCTTTTCAGCAATTTTTTGTGAAATTCATTGTATGTTGGCGAGTGTTGTTTTAAAACCTGCAACCACTGAGTATCAAACATCCCTTGTTCTGGATGACTTCCTGACCTTGCACCTAAGGAAATACCAGCCCCGGCATCACTTTCTCACAAAAAACTATTGCTCATTGACTGTCTGTTCTATCTGTGGGAGGGGATTCAATCCCATTGAATCAAAAAATTTTGACAAGCTAACAAACAAAATGTATAATGAAGTAGTTTAAAGCCTTTTTGCGAAATTGAATATTTCATGTTATTTTACAACTTCTCCTATTGATTTTATTGATGTAAAAGTAAGAGCAAAAAAAAAAAAAAAAAGTTTGAATATTTTTCATAATTTTTAATGCAATAATTATTAAAAAAATGTTTTAAACATGATTTCTTCATCATTTATCATTGAAAATAAGAGGATATGACGTAAATATTTTTACATTTTCTTAGAATGTCTGAATTTCCTAAAAGTAATACTTTTAAAACCACGTTTTCAAAAAGAATAATTGTATCAATTCATTGCCGATTAGTAGTAACAACAATCAATAGAAGAATAAATATAGAATAATCTATATCTATCTATCTATTAAAATAATATTTTTTTTAAACTATTTCATAAAAGTGCAGATTTTATTTATTTATTTATTGTTACTCGCCATATTGTCATATAAATTTTGGATAATATGTGTAAAAACATTAAATGTACTGAATAACAATAAAAAAGTAACATTGTTGAAGTAGTATTTATGATTAATTAGACACATAACTAATTATTGACAGTTAAACGCCGCCATTTTAGATCCACCATTTTGAATACTGAACATTAGATTCTCGAACCTCGAAAACAATAATTTTTATAAAATGTAATTGAAGTACCAGGTTTGATTGTGTGCGTCTTAGTCACAATAAGAGTTTTGAGGAGTTCTTATGCTTATTCAAACAATAGAACATTTTATAAGATTCAAAATTACTTTATAAGAATTGTACAGTGCGGATCACTCTGGACGGATTTTGATCTAATGATCGGATCTTCACGTTCTAGGACTCCATCTTAATGGTTCGAAGGGGGGATCTCAAGTACGCTAATTAATTAGTGCAGACTATATGGTAAGTTACAAAATCAGGCACAAAACGTATTTTCTCTGAATAAACATACAGTTTTAAAAATCCGACTTTTTTAAAATTCGATTTCTCAGGAACTATTCAACGAATTTCGCTCGAATTTTGTGTTTTGCCATGTAAAATTAGAAACTTTTTAAAGACGTAAACAATTGTATACCTTACAATTCAAAATGCTTTCGACTATTAAGTAAAATATTATAAATAAAATAATAAATATTTACTAAAATTTCTTTTTTGCATGAAAATATATTTCTGGATGAACGAATTTTATAATTGTGTAAAAATGTTTTAGTTCGTTAAAAAAAAATTCGCGGGACATGGCGAAATACGCAAAAAAGTAAAATTAACATTAAGGGAACCGAACTTTGACCCGTCTCCTGACCAAACTATGGGATCATATTTCCCAGATTCAGCTACCTCCTATATTTGGGAGAGTTAGCAGAAATCTGAATCCGTAAAAAAAAGAAGGTATGTTTATTCAGCGAAAGCAGGGGCGGTTCTACTTAAGGGCTTTTTGGGCTGCAGCCCAGGGCCCCGTGGATACAAGGGGCCCCAGTCTCCACTGAAAACAATAGGTGATATTTTGAATTTAAAAAAATATCTAATATTAAAAAAAAACTATTATAAGGTTGGCAACCCTGAGATCAATCAACCCTAGCATGTGCGCGTCTATCGAACGGAACGGGGAATTCCCCGGTACTTGCTTTTGGCCAGTGTATTTTTTCGCGTCTATTACGGGGGACTTCTCGGCGCGCCACTTTACGCCCGACGTAATTTTTTTTCTCCCACACTTCTGTTCTCGTCGTCAAAGTGACAAACTTGTTTAGTTTACTAATAAATGATATCTTAAAAGTTATAAAGACCAGACCTTTCTCTTATTTTACTTATAATTGAAAGTATATAATCAGTATAAGAAAAGACTTCCTGCTCTTAGATGGTAAGTGCGAAGAATTATAAATCATGTTTATTTTTGTTTTTAATGTATTTTTTCAATACTAAATGAATTTTTTAATCGATTTCTAATGATAATTTGTGAATTACTACACTCATTACAAATTATTAAAATGTGACGTGAAGAACAATATTACATCGATTATCTCGTTCCCTGCTTATTACCAGAAAATTATCAAGTTCATTGTTTATTTTCAGAAAAATATTAAAGGCTTATTTTACAATAAGTCTGGTTGAAAATATAAAAGTGGAGCTGAGAAACGGAAATTATAGCTAGATCAAGAAAAAAAAAGAAAGAAATGTGCAAAATTTAAATTTTTTTCAAGTTAGAAAATAAAAACGAGAATGAAATAACTACAAATTTATTAACAAGCGAAAAGGAAGGGATCTTATCCGAAGAGAATCTATTTGAAGGGAGCAGAAAATCGCAACACCAGGAAAAAAATACAAGTGATGAAAATGTACAAAGTCTTGACTACCAGCAACCCTCTGATCCCACTGAAAACTATATTGGTGTTCAGCAAGAGGACGGTAATACCAAGGCGAAAAGAAATTTAGAGAATACTGAGTTTGAGTTTGAGAAATATGTTGACGTGGTCTTGTGGCCAGAATTGCAAAATAATGATTTTCTTTATGACACCCTCTCACATGAAATAACTGACTTTCAAAATAAAGATCCGAAAAATATATATTCAACTTCAATAAAGAAATACAAAGAGCAAAACAAAACATTTTCAAATAGGTATTTCCCTAAGGAAATGAAAAATGGTCAATCACTGGAAAGATCTTGGTTATGTTATTCAACCAGGGTTGGTACTGTTTTTTGTTTGACTTGCAAACTTTTTTCTATAATCCCTTCTCAATACACAATCGGATTTTCTGATTGGAAACACATAGGAACTTGTTTAGAAAATCACGAAAATTCTAATGAACATAAGAAATCAATGTTAGTGTGGTTGACACGAAAGAAAATAGATCTGTTTTAGACAAACAGCTTCAGAAGCAATTAAGAAAAGAAACAGAATATTATCACAATGTCCTAAAACGGGTTATTGCAGTGGTCAAAGTTTTAAGTATAAGGGGCTTAGCATTTAGAGGTTCCGAGGAAGTATTTGGTTTTCCACATAATGGTAATTTTATGGGTGTTTTGGAGCTATAGGCAGAGTTCGATCCATTCAGTCGTGAACACATTGAACAACGAGAACTGTGACCAAAACCGACTTATCAAAAACAGTATATGAGGAAATAATTGAGATTATGGGCCGACAGATGATTAAACAAATTATAACTCAAATAAGTAACGACGGCACTAAGCATTATTCAATTGTGATGGATTCTACCCCAGATCTATCTCACAATGATCAACTTGCTATTGTATTACGATACTGTTTTCGGGGAAAAGTGTATGAAAGATGTGTATCCTTCATTAAAATTAGTAGTCATACTGGCTTACATTTATTTAATATTCTACAAGACTTTTTAGAAACAAATGGACTACTACTGGATAATTGTAGAGGACAATCTTATGACAACCCTGCTAATATGGCGGGTCACTACAATGGTGTACAAGCACTACTGAAACAAAAAAATAAATCCGCGGATTATGCGCCATGTGCTGTGCATTCCCTTAACCTAGTTGGTGAAGAATCTGTTAAGGTTGCAACCGAAATTGTGAACTTTTTGGAGTAGTGCAAAAAATATACCTTTTCTTTTCTATTTCGATCCATAGGTGGGAACTGTTAAATCGTGAAAAAAAACTCAAATTTACGTTAAAAAGTTTAAATCAGACCATATGGTCTTGTCACTATGATGCTGTAAAAGCTTTGAAGAATAATTATGATGACATTATGAAAATTTTCGAAAGTTTCAGAGAAAATGAGGATGAGAAAGTTGACTTCCGGAAAGAGGCACGAAATTTATTCAATAAAATGACGAAAATCGATACTGCAATTTTGATTATTTTTTGGGAAGAAATTTTGGGGAGATTTAATTTAGTTAATAAAAAAATACAGAGCCCTGGTTCAGATATTTGTGAAGGCAACAAGTTAATTGTGTCATTAAAAGACTTTGTGAACAACATAAGGCACCAATCAGATCAGAAGCTAAAGGAATACGAAGAGAAAGCTAAAATATTAAGTAGTGAGGGAATAGACTACAATGACATAAACAAGAGACGCATTGCTCCAAAATTTTCAGATAAGTCTACAGATGAATTCTCAGTATACAGCGCAGAAAAATTTGAAAGAGACACGCTAAACGTTGCGTTGGATAAGCTGGTTATGGATTTAAATAAAAGGAGCCAAGTCTATCAGATGTACAGCAATAAATTCAAATTTTTAATGAATTTGCAAGACAAAAATATGGAAAACATAGATCGGAAAAGTGTACGTAATATTGTTGATTATTATCCAGGTGACGTAGACGAGCATTTAGTGAATGAGTGCATGCATTCAGTTAAAATCTTATTTACTTCAGTCTAAGCCAGAGTCTTACATCTCTTGCAGTGAAATTTTTATGCTAATTAATGAAAAGAAACTTGTTGATGTTTTCCCAAATTGATATACTATCCTAAAGATTTTTTTAACTTTGTCAATCACTAGCTGTGAAGCGGAGCGCTCCTTCTCCAGGATGTCATATATGGAAAGCAAATATAGGACAACAATGTCGAACCATCGACTACATCATTTATCAGTTCTTTCCATAAATTGTGATTTAACGAAGGACTTACAATGTGATGAGCAAATAAATGAGTTTGCAGCACAAAACTGCAAAAAGGTTGCTTTATAATTTATATAACATAACTACGCATAACCTGTCAATTTCTTTTGCAATAATGTTGTACAGTTGCTGTTTGTATGCACAAATAAAGATAAATAAATAAAAAATAAAAAAAATTATTTTATTGTCCTATTTTTTTCTGTATACTTATCTACATCACTATAGAAAACAGTTTTTTTTGACAAAATGGCTATTAGGGCCCCTAAGTAGTTTCAGCCCAGGGCCCCACAAATTCACGATCCGCCCATGAGCGAAAGTAAGTCTTTGTGTCTGATTACGTAACTTAAAATATCATCTGCACTAAATACACTACTGCCCATTAAAATTGCTACACCAGGAAGGCAACACACCACTAACGTGAAATTTGCAGGACGGATAAAGCATGTTGTGATATGCAAATGATTAGCTTATCAGCGCATTCATACCAAGTAGGTGGCGGTAGCCACACCTACAATGTGTATAAAAGAAGAGATTTGACAGTAAGTTTCTCATACAGAAATTGAATTTGAGGGTTGTCTTTGGGTAAAAACGCTTTTGTTATGCCGCGTCTAAGAAGGAGAAATGCCTATCAGCACGTGTCTGATTTTGATCGAGGATGAATTGTGGTCTACCGGGATTGCGGTTTATCATACCGAAATATTGCTGCTCGCGTTGGTCGAGATCCCATGACTGTTTGTAGAATATGGAATCGATGGGTTCATGATGGTTATATGGAACACTGTGCAGGATCTCAGCTTCCCCTCCCATCACTAACAACCGAGAAGACAGACATGCTATTCACATGACCTTAAGGGATCGTACAGCTACGTCATGGATCCCGAGTCAACAAATGGGGCCATTTGCAAGACAACAAGTGTCTGCACGAACAGTTTGACGACGTTTGCAGCAGCACAGATTGTCAGCACGGTGACCATGGCTTCGGTTACCTTTGACGCTACATCACAGGCAAGAGCACCTCCAATAGTGTGATCAATAACGAACCTGGAAGCAGGAATGGCATGACGTCGCCTTTTCAGACGAATCCAGGTTCTGTAAAATAGCATCATCATGGCCGCATCCGTGTTTGGCGACATCGTGGAAAACGTCCATTGGCAGCTTACATTCGACATCGTCATACTGGCTCATCACCTGGAGTAATGGTATGGGGTGCCATTGGATGCACGTCTCGATCACCTCTTGTTCGCATTGCCGGCACTTTGAACAGCAGCCGTTACCTTTCTGATGTATTAGGGCCAGTTGCTCTGCCTTATCTTCGAGGCCTCCATAACGGTACGTTTCAGCAGGTCAATGCACGACCGCATGTTGCCTGCACTGTCCTCACCTTCCGTGACACACAGAACATGTTCGCCTGTTGCCTTCGCCAGTGCGTTCTCCTGATCTCTCACCAAATCAAAATGTCTGGTCAATGGTTGCAGAACGATTGGCACGAAACCACTCGTCAGTTACTACGGTCGATGAATTGTGGTATAATGTTGAAGCTGCATGAAATGCTGCACCCGTCCATGCTATCCAATTTTTGTCTCGATGCCCAGGAGAATAACTGCTGTTATTGATGCTAGGGAAGGCTGCTCTGAATACTGATTCCTCAGGATCTATACATTCAAATATCCTGAAAATTTAATCACTTATTCTTATAACTATAAGGTATGTACCCAATAAATATCATTCTGTTATTTGCAATCCGTCCTGGTGTAGCAATTTTAATGACCAGTAGTGTAATTAGCTTATTTGAAGTTACACCTTCAAACCATTAAGATTGAGTCCTAGAACACGATTATTAGATCAAAAGTTATTCAGGATGGTTCGTTTTTTTACGCACTGTACACAAATAAAGAGAAAAAAAGAACGAAATTTTTTTAGAAAAGAATCATTCTTTGTTGAAAACGAAATAGAATTTTTATAGAATTTGTCACGTTTAATGAATATGGAGATTTAAATGAGCTCGAAATTAAAGAAATTTATTGTACAGAGCCCAAAATAAAAGAAAATATCACCCGGAATAACTTTCGATCTGATGATCGGGTTTTCACGAACTAAGTGACAATCTTAATTACGGAGGTGACCTCAAATATGCGAATTAATTAATGCTAAATATTAATTAAGTTAAATAGGACAGAAAAACGTACTTTCTCTGAAAAAACATGTATTTATTTTTGCATTTTTGTATTTTTCACTCTTCTAGTTAGGAGAGTTGAGCAAAAAAAATTGTCACCCACCCATTTATTATTTAATTTAGTTGTGGACTAAAAAAATTTGAATTATGAGGCATAATTTTTCTTATACTATATTAATCTACGTATATTTCTTTAGAGAAATCTAAAGCTATATTTATTTTTATAACCGTCGGTGAACAACCGAACCAAATTTGAGTTTACGACTACCAATGTTCAACTCCGTAGCCTTGTAATTTTGAACCAATCCAGAAGACGAGAGAACTCCTGGATCAGTACTCCCAGGGGTATTTGATTTGTTATAGAAATATGGAGGACTTTGTGACTCGAAAGATTTAACTTACATCAGTCACCATTTACAACATAGGAAACCTTCGGCCGGCTAGGGATCGAACCCACGAATCTTGGACATGAGCCCAATGGCCTATCAGCCAGGCTATCCCGGCCTTTTACATACCTATTGTAATGTGTTTTAATTGAAAAAATTTATACTTCATAAACTTCAATATGATTTTTATTAAGAAATATCTAGTAGAAGAAAATAAATGCGATAAAATATTTAAAAAAGCAATAAATTAAACTTAAAATTAGCCTCTTTTGTTACCTTCAACTAGTGCATAAAATTGATAAATCTTGGCGTTTTTTGCCTTGAGCAGGATATTCTTATAGTGTGTTTCTTTTATTCATGAAACGAAATACCCTAGACTAAAAAAATAAGTACTCAAATTGCTTACAATTTTTTTGTCATTAAAAACCCCAAGACTATAAATTCAATTATATTTTTATTCGGACATAGGCATAGAACAGAATGTGATTAAATTATACCAACTGTTGTCCAAGGTCCAATATATTGGAGTATCAGAAGGTTAATTTAATAATTAGTTATTCCACTCTGTAAAGTTTCTTCTTTTTTAACGAAACTGTTTCTCGGGAAAATCTCCAAGCGAATATTTCCTCAATTTGTGAATATTACTGTATATATTTGGAGATTTTGCTCTAAAGCAGTTATTATGTCATTATTTTTACAGTTATTATGTTATGAGACAACTCAATTCAGTGATGTAAGCTTTCTTCCATGTTTGTTATATCATCGTGTTACGGGACATAATGATCCCCGGTTCGAACCTAGCTGGAGTCAAAGAACATCTTTCTCCCTCTACATAGGTGACCAGGTAATCTCTTGTTCCTCAACACTTCACTATTGTCTCATTCCACGGTCAACAAAGCCACAACTGAATATAACTTTTCCAAGCACAACACAGTGAGTGACCAAATATTTTAAAAGAAAAAGTTTACGAGCAGACCTGTACTTGTATGGGCAAGGTAGCTTTACGGGCATAAATTAATTTTGACGGTAAGTGATTGGAGCTCATTTTGCCGATTACTGACAGTAATGTATCAGTGAAATTTTTTAGAGTGTAAACTACAATCATCGCCTAAAATTCTGCGTAGTTTTTCGAAGCATCCCATGATTTTCAATTTAGTTTTAAGAAAGTAGAAATTGTTTCTGCTCTACTCAAAACATGGGTTTTCCATCTGGCTGGGTCCCACAGTGGACTGATCATTAAGACACGGTTCCCATCAGATCTCCGAAGTCAAACATCAATGGCTGCGGTCGGTGTGCGAGTGGGTGACCACTTGGATCAGTCTGCGTAGGGACCGAGGGTGTGCGGTATGGGTCCTCGTTAAACTGTTCTACCGTAAAGTGCTCGACTTCGCGTCAGGTCGTCGGGCTACCGAAGCAGGAGAGCCATCTCCTCTACTACATCTAGTTTGATGTTTCCTAATGATTAAGTATGAACAAATTGCTATTAAGGGCATATTTTAAAATCGGCGATTCTAAATTTAACTCAACTTATTGTTATAATAGAATGTGTAGATAAAAAAGTGTCGATATATGCTTTCATTTTTCTTAATAAAGTTAAAACTGAACTTTTTTAAAATAAAGTATTTATAGTGTCATTTTCGCCAACTAGTAAAATATTTTTATAAGTTTAAAATGGTATTTTTTTAATATAATGGCCAAGAAAGTTTTTTTGAACTATGTTTATGAATGGAAATAGTGTGTTAATTACGTAAAGTTTGAAAGCTAATAACCAGAAAAAGTCAAACTTATTTTTACAAAGAGAAAGATGCAAAGTTATCATAATATTTTTTCGTGCGATCTTCCGAGATCTGTGGACACAGTGACGTCATGAGGAGGGAAATCGTAGCTTCAGCTCTAAGAGCGGAGTGAACTAGCCCTTCTATTCTCTTTAGCCCTGGTTATTACCTTGTCAACACTATACCAACTTCGAAATTTAAACTTAAATGATAATTTGCAAAATAAACTTAATCTCGCTGCTCGAACAATATGCTAACACTAATGCATGATTGTGCATGGCTTATAACAGGAACAAACAGTAAAAAGCAAGTAAAAAAAGGTAAAACGAGTTCTTTATAAATCTAGAGTCACCTTTTATAACATTATATCTGTAAATAACTAATTCTAACCGGAAGTAGAACAGGTCAAGAGCACGAAATTGTTGTTATATTGAAAACGCCATCCATCTGATAATTAATTATTTTAAATGACGAAATCCTGCACAAAAACGTACTTTTTCAGAATAATTATTTTTTCCCGTCAGATTCTCTCAATATGATGTATAACAGCGCACTCTGGAAAATAAAATTTTAATAGAGGAAGATATCCTTCATGGTAATTTCTTTTTTTAAATTTTTACTTGTTTTATTTATTTATTTTTTTGTGCATGTCTCGAGAATTCTTTAAATGAATCGAAAATTTTTTTGAACGCAATTATGAAATTAGTTTGCCCAAAGAAAACTCAATGGAAAAACCATTTCTTATAATTATTTATATCTTCTTATTGATTTATTTGCTAATAAATAAAAAACTTTTGGATTGCAAAGTATACAAAAATTTTAATCATTTTAAAGTACGTAATTTAAAATAACAAATTTTAAAATTGGACAACTCAAAAACTATTTGATTTGTGTATTAAAATTACTTAAATATGTTGTATACGCTATGTTTCATTTTATTATTATAGTTAAAGAAAAATAATAATTATTACAAATTATTTTTTACAAGGATTACGTATTACATTTGGACAAACGAATTTTACCAGTACGTGTAAAAATTTTACATGTAAAAAGGCTATGGAATATTACGTGGAATAAAATTTCGATCAATCTCCTACCTATTTAATATTTGATTTCTTAAGAACTTTTCGGCGAAAACTTTGTATTATGTCAATTAAAATTGAATACTTTAAAATGACCTAAAAGTTCAAAATACTTTCGACTATTGTTAAATGAATTAATAAAATAATATTAATGATTTGTTATATATGAGATTATCTTTGGAGAAGGAATTTTATAATTGTTCGCAAAAATTTTTCTATCCGCTTAAAAAGTTCTTGAAATATAGCTAAATACGCGAAAAGTGAAATTAATATGAATCTTAGTCTATTTTCCTGACTCTTCTTTCCAGATTGTGATTTTTGAGAATTCAAATCCATGTTTTTACAGAGAAGGAGTAATTTTGGGTCGTATTACTAAATAATAAACATTTTTAAGGATAAGAATTATTAAGATTGTACGTCTTTTATAGATCAAAAAATATTCATGGTGCTTGCTATTTATTTTTATTTAATTACTTTTTTTTTGCGCATTTAAACTCAGATTAGTATCAATATTGTAGGAAGCGTACTTTCCCTCTCACGACTCACGGCATGCACCTCACGACTCACCTCATTTCGCACCCCGCACCTCAGAATCTCTATTTAAAACAGCGCGCTGGTTCAAAACTAACAAACTTCTGCACTCACTTCTCATGTTATTTGAATGAGAAGCGAGTGCAGAAGTGTCGTTTTAGTTTTGAACCAGCGAGCTGTTAGACATTCATGTGAAAAGGTATGAGACGGATGCATCCGATGGCCTCCTCATTTCTATTCATTGTTCTGTCCAGTATTTGTCTAATAAATGTTTTGTTAAATTAATTAGGGTCGTTGTCCATAATAATTGTACAACCAAGTGATAACTACGTCTACATTTCGTGAATAACTACGTTTACGTTTTTATGATAAAGTATGTTTTGCGTCTGATTTCGTATTTTAAAATATCGTCTGCACTAATTGATTAACATATTTAAGGTTTAGCCCTCAAACCATTACGATTGAATCATAGTAAATGAAAATCCAATTATTATATGAAAAGTTATTGAGGATATTCGCCTGTTTTACTCACTGTCCACAAAATAATATTAATTTTTAGTATGAAAAAGGTATATTACCTTTTCTAAAAAAAAACTTCGATTGAAATATAGAAACATCCACTTAGGTCAACATCCTTTATAAATAAATAAACAGTAAAGATCCGTTCAATTGTTATTAACCGAAGCAGAACATTTCCGTTTGACCAAAACAATTGTTTAAATCACACTTTCTTTTATATGCTACATGATTTTTTTTTTTAATTTTCTGATTGTTGACCTTGAGGTAGAAACACATTTGTTGTTTTTTAAATGAATTCCAGTCTCTTCTATCTTCCAATGTGTCTCGCTTCGTTGAATCATTTTTTTTAATTTTTTTTTTTTTTTAGTTTTTTATTATTACTTTTTTTTTGACAATTTAAAGGAAATTTATTATTATTTTTTTGTCAATTTTTGTGTTTAGAAATTCTAAGGAATCGCGTTACTATATAATGTTTACAAAATCTTTGAAAAGTGGAATAAATTTTTTTTTTTTTTTATAATTTTCCACCACCACTTGAACTATGACATAATACCAGTGATGTAAAAAGTCTTCCGTTTTTGAAAGATGGGGAAAAAATCAAAACCGGAACCAAAAAAAAAAAAAAAAAAAAAAAAACAGAGAATATTGGGGAATAATAAACTCGAAGTTTCGGCGATTTTTGACCATTACCAATTTGAATGAAGGGATTTTTATAAGATATGTACAATATAAATAAACAATCTACTCGTATAAACAGTTTAGTAATATATGTAATTTTAACTTTATTGTATTCCTTTTTTAATTACTTTACTAACTAAAAGTTCGTTCAAAAGACACTGAATATTTTTTTAAAATAGAAACAAACATCCGGAATTGTTGTTATATCACAACATACACGACAGCAACAAAACCACTCCTGACTGTAAAATGGCTTTGAATACTCGGGAATGAACCAGAAAACCCAGTGTATTTCCGGGAATAAACCAGGTTATTTGAACCCTTTGCAACTGTAAAAAATTTAAGTGTATCTTAAGACCACAAACAGTTAAACCGAAGTGTTGTAGAACCAAAAACTGGCATAGTGAAACGCCAAGAATGTTCGGTGTAAAGTAGTTGCCACGATTTTCGCTCACATTTTATATTTTCTTATTTAAAAATATGTTTACAATTGAATATTTCTTCAACCCTTATTAAATATAATGAGCCGGTATGTCACAGACAGTGAGTGAACTACATTGGCATAGCCTGAAAGAAATTTAAGGCAGGGGAGCACAAAGATTTTTTCTTCTAAAAGGATGGTTTGCTTTATTATATATATAACTCGCCATTGGCAACTGAATATTTAGGGATGACGTGTAAGTTTTGTTTTGTAAAATGATGTATTCATATTTTCCCCGGAATTAAGAGTTAGTTATTTACCCGCTTGTAGTTCAGGATGTAACACTAGACTGAAGATGGATTACAGAAACGCTTTGAAGTCAGACACTTTTGAAATTAAACGTTTTGAACTCGGAGTCTCTATAAATTCCCCATAGCAAAGTTTGTCTCCAGGGCTATATTTCACAGATGAAATTTTAGTGCTGATAAGCAACAGTTTAAAAAAACAGTGTGTTAAAAGTAAAGAAACATTTCGAACTTGATAAATTTCTGATATTTTTCGTATTTTCATAACTTTTAACGTTATGTAAAAGATATTCAAACTATTGAAGCTTTCTGGCAGCTTTATTTTAAGTTAATATTATTATTATTATAATTTTGCAACAAATATGATTAATTTTTTTAGTGTTTACATTAGTGATCACTTTTTTGCTATACAATTGTAATTTAAAAGATTAAGAAGAAACTAGGAAAAACTATAGTATTCTTTCAAAGTGATAGATATAAAAGATGTCAATAAAATTGCGTATCATATTAAGTTATTTATTTCGATAATTTTCACGTAATTCACACCAATAAGGGATAACTTCAAATAAATCATATTTACCCGCATCTGATAGCATTGATGGACTGATAAATTAAAAAAAAAATTAATTAATGATGATTGATAGATCAAAAATATGTATGATGAACTTGATATAGCGGTAAAAAAGAGACAATTGCTGCTTTCATTTTTAATTTGTATATGAGATTATATTTTGTTTCTCATCATTAATGCAAAAGGAGTTAAATAATTCATAATTTGCTCACACAAAGCAACCCAGAAAATGTTTCAAAAATCGCTAATACGAACCACAATGTCTCTGGATGTTGTCACATTAGCGATGGCTAATCGACCTTACTGATAGACTGAAAATTGGGTCCTGTTGCTGCCGGGCTAACCATGTTATGCAACCGCTGGTTCATTCCAGAAAAATGCCGAAGATAGTTTGTTGAGGAGTTCTCTTGTTTTCTGGGTTGAGTATAAATTTTCAAAGCTAGGGAGTAGCTGAGGATAGCTGAGAACCCAAAAATGGGTTAACTGATATTTTCACTTATTCAATCATTGAATTGAAGCTACTGAGCTAAACATTTATGACAAAAGTTTACATCTATAACAATATGAAAATTTTAAAACATGAAAAGATAATAAATATCGTGCTTAATTTAAATTTTTTAAATTGAAAAAAGCATGAGAACAAAAAAAAAAAAAATCAGTGAGTTCTAGTTTTATATAATTTTTCACATTTTCTATAAAATAAAGAGAAAAAATTTTTAGTATTACAAATATAACTTTGTGAATCGGAGTAAATTTAATATTTTTTGCATTGTTTTAAAATAAAATAAATTAAAAAAACTTTCGGAGCATCGTGAGACATTATTAGTTGCAGTTAGAAAGAGGGAAATATTCTACCGGCAATAGAATCAAAATTGTAATGGCATCCTCATGAATGTTTCCCAGATCGACGTCTAGTATTTCCACCAAGGGGAAACGTTTATTTCAAGGAAGTGCCACTTTAGACTGATTCTTGGGCAACCATTATTCTCATTTTAGAATAAATTGATGTCAACATAATTTATTGCACAAATTTTCAATATATACCTTAAAAAATATCAATCAAAATGGCCACACCAAAATAATCTTTTAAATAGTGTCTTGATGTTAACAAAATAAGAGTTTAAATAAGACGGTAATACGCAAACGTTATAGTATTGAGTGAAAAACTTTAATTGATTGCTTTGATACGAATCCGAAAAAGTAACGTACAAGTCTAGATTTTTAACTATAAAAAATTAAGTATTTATTTATTTACTCTTAGAATAATTTTCAATTATTAAAGTATTTATGGAAAAGGTGAAATAAGAGATAGTCAGGAACGTATTGCCGATAGTTTTCTTATAAATTTATTATTTTAGATAATCTAATGTCTTCAATGACTATCGAGATAAAAGTATATTGCTTTAGTTGTGTATTTACAGCAGTGTTTCCCAAACTTATGACTTTTGTGTACCCTTTCTAAATTTTTCGTAACGCTGTGTACCACTAATAAAAAAAATGAATGCATTTTTTAAAATATGTTTATTTTTCTTTTTTTGGTACAAAGTTTTGTTAATAAGTTTATTTGCCTCAGTGAGAAGGATGATATTGTTTTTGCTGTGATAAAAAAAAAAAAAAAAAAATTGCGCAAAAGTTAAAAATCACAACTGGCTGTTGATTCCACTAATTATTAACTGTTAACTCTGCAAAAAATAGCCAATAGAAAAATACCGTAATCGTAAATTTTCATGGCTAGCTTTGTTTTTAAATAAAATGTTTTGAAATTTTCGTTTGTTGCAAGATATTTCGCATAAGAACGAGTAACCCAGATGAACTGTACCCGTACCCCTGGGGGTACGCGTACCACACTTTGGGAAACAATGATTTACAGCATACATTCATTCAGAATGAGCTGTTTTAAACTTTTGAGAGCCTTCGGAGAAATAGTTAAGATATTTAACGGTCCGAAAGTAGTTTACTTTTCCATAGGTATAATTAATTCTAAGTGTATAATTAATTTAATTGTAAATATGATAATGTCGTGACGTTAAAGTGCCGTTGACTGAGAGAAAGGTGAGGGAAAAGAACGAGACCGGAGGGAAATATGTAGTGAACTGAATCTGTTTTAGAGAAAATCGACGAAGCGGAAAGGAATTCGTGAAGAGACCTTTAAAAGGTTACAATGGTTTTAATTGATAAACCATTTTAAAGAGAAATCCTTTTTTCATTCGAATGATTTTCCGGCAATTCACTACTTCCACGGTGACTCCATAAATGTGGATAAACAAAACTAGTTTTTTAGCCTCTTTAGACCCACCGTCCAATATTCGATATAATTTTATTACTTTAGATCAATGTTTCTCAAACTAATGATTTTTGTGTACCCTTTCTAAAATTTTCGTAACGTTGTGTACCACTAATATAAAAATGAGTAATTTTTTATAATAAAAATTTTTAGAAAACTTAACAATTACAGCTGGCTGTTGACACCACTAATTATTAACAGTGAACTCTGCAAAAAAAAAAGCAAATAGAAAAATACGTAATCGTAAATTTTCACGGCTAGCTTTGTTTTTAAATGAAATTTCTTGAAATTTTCGTTTGTTGCAAGATATTTCGCATAAGAACGCGTACCCCCGCTAAACTGTTCCCGTATCCCTGGGAATACGCGTACCACACTTTGGGAAACACTGCTTTAGATCTAACACAAAGTCTATGTAAAACTGTAATTGGATTTACATCGTTCATTAGAAGTCTTTAATTACAATAAAAGATAGGTAAAAAATTCGATTGAAGTAACCTTCGGAACAATTTTACATCTTATTATTTAATCCCTTATCTTATTGTATCTTATTATTTAATTTTTATAAATATCTTATTATTTAAGTCCAATAAATTAAGTAACACCATAAAAATATAATTCTATATAAAAAAATATAAATTTTTTTTTTCATTTTTTATGTAACAATTAAAATTAATTGAAAAAACTTTTATACATTTAATTATTCTTTTTTCCATCGCGTTTAAGAGTTGGTGTAAGCTACATATTTCTTAGCAAAAATCACATTTTGTTGATTAGCTGGGGTTCAGGAGGTCAATGATCTTCTGGTTAATCATTTGAATTCAGCGCTCATATTTATTATTATTATTATTTTTTTTTAAAAACGTTGTAAATGTTTTAATAGCGAATTAAAGTTGACGTTTTCTAACTTATTTTTTTAGCTTAATCAAGCGATGATTCATATCACCTAAATTCTTTTATTTCATAGTTACGCTTCAAACAAGACAGAAAGGGTCCATGCCATTTCATTTTGGATTTTGTTTTTCTTGATGTTCTTTCTTTTTTTTGTGTGTGTGTGCATAACAAACTTTTGATGATAGAATGTCATTTGAAAGCTTCAGGAATGATGGAAAATTTAGGATTGAGAATAGGACGAATACTAATTTGATAGAATTTTTAAAGTTTTCATAAAATTTAAAACGAGGACATAAAGTGATTTATGGTTTCTATTTAAAACTACACAATTGCATGGTTTAACAGTATCCCTTCGAAAAATGCTGATATAAATAGAGATTGCTTTTGCTCTCGTGGAAAAGTGTTTTCAAGATAATTGGGTTTTTTTCAATATAATTTCCCTGAAGTCAGTTTTATTTGTTTACAATAGTTTGAAGCTTGTAATTTATTTATAAGGTTGCCCAAATCATGTACGTACCGGTATAAAAAATGATTTTTTAAGAGTATGAAAATACCCTTGTTAAAATAGTACACAATTTATTTGAACTGATTAAATATAAAAAAGAAGCAATTTTCACTAAGAATTTTAAGTTTTAGTGAAGAATTATTCACTTTTCTTTTTCCACTCAACTTCTTTAAAAGTCTACAAATCTTTTCAATTTCTCTAAAGAAATAGTTTTTGGAAAGTGAGTTTTGTTCAGTTTTTCAGTTTCAGGAGCTGCTTTTGCAAATTTAAAGCTGAAATTAGAGTCTACTACTCTAAACGAATACCAATTTTTCAGCTCTCCACTATAATCGTATAAAATAACGTAAGTTAATATCCCCAGATAACTTAAGGTTAAGCTCAGCTCGAGGTTTTAGGTTAAGATAACTCAGCCTGAGATAAGGAACTAAATGGGACCACTGAAAAAGTTCATTACAACTATTATAGCGGTTGTATTATTTTGTTAAAAGTTTCTAATCGCATCATTAAAAACACATATTTAATTGAAGTCTGAATTTTGTTCATTGGAGAATAATTTATGTTGAGTTCCATGTAGGATATACGTTTTTTACTTTGAAGTAAGTAAACACATAAATGAGATTATATATATTTTATAGAAAATAATTAATATATTAGTTTTAATTAACATTGTTAGTTATTTTTAATTATTACTTAAAATAGTGATAAATTTGAATTTTCAAATTCTATGGCATTTTCATAGTGTATTTCTTCACAATTGGATCATGAAACAATATTCCCTCGAATCAAATAGTCACAAAACTGTACTAAAGCTTACTGAAATCTAATGTCTTTCTTTTAAATTTTCGTTCTAATTAAAATCTCCGATTAATTGTGGTAAATTTATTTTAAGTAGACATTTGTTTTGTAATTGTAATGTGTCTCATTTAAAAAGGCTTTTAAAGAAGGCTTCTTAATTAATCGTCAATGCTTTCATTGTGAGAATCTCTTTTTTAAAAAATTGTTATTCTGTTAAATTAATTTCCAAGCATATAGAAAAAGAAGCTTCGATGTATTGCACAAAGTAATTTGTTTATCAGATTTTTTCCAGAACATTGAAAGGGTCCAGCAAAGATCATGAAAAAAAAGTGACCCACATTGTAATACTTCTCTAATATTATTCATTTTTAACTTATTTTGTTTAAATAATTACTTTGTAAACAAAAGCAAATTCAATCAAAATTTTATGTGCTTATAATATAAGAATGGATCTTGGAATAATAGTGATGAGTCAAAATAGGCAGGGAACTATTGGTTCCTTAAATAAAAGAAGATCCTTATTTGACGAAATGAAGGCAAAAAAAAAAGTGCTCTCGTCAAAAACCCTTTATGAATTTTAATGTATTTTAACATCAAAAAATAGTGGCAACTATTTAAGCTGAAAGTGGTACAAAATCAAGGACAGTTCCTGGCGTAGTAAAACACCAAGAATGATCTTTTACGCTACTTGGTATAAAATACTAGCTTTGTTATACAATAACACTATTATTTATAATTACAGTAAGAAAAGAGCCAATAAAGTTATTTTTACGAAACAATAGAAAGCAAGAATTTAGGATAGATATATACACTAACTGTTAAAATAAGTTAGTACTTAAAATATTAAATTAGTACTTAAAATAAATTTGTGTACTCTAATTGATAAAATAAAATTAGTAGCACAGAGAGAATATTAAGACAAATTCGAACTAGGCTTAACAGAACCGAAGAAGAAAGAAAGTATACATTATAAAGTTATTTAATACAGTTTACAGAGAATTAAAATATCCTCATTATATGAGATTTTTGATATAGATATTCAGAGGTGAGAGGCGCTTTTGGGTATGATTATAAATGATACAGAAACTCGCAACATTCATTTTTTTTTCATCAAGAAACGTTGCGCATGGCTAAAAAATACACAATCGTGGCGCACGGAGAAAACTTGAGAGAGGTAAAACAACGATCAGTGGTGACAACACCGATCATAAAGTTTATTTGAATTACAAATTTTCTACGTGTGCCCCCAAAGTGTCCGGGAGACTGTGGAAAATAAATCCGAAAGCAGCGTGGCATGATGCAATCTCACGTTTTATAGAGTCTTTCAAATACAACAAAGTTTGAGGATTGTACATTCTGGATTTCAGAGAACCAGAAATCCACAAGAGTGAAGTCGGTTGATCGTGGAGGCCACGGAAATGGTGTGAGATGGCACGATTACCAAAAATGTGACCCTGTGAACAGACATCCCAATGTGTGGAGATGCACCATCTTGCACCCAAACGATATCACTCAGTGCATTTCGCCTGCAGCAATTCTAGTATGATGTAATAGCTGCATAGCGTCAGCCTGTCACAGAGCATGTTACAAACATAATCAAAAGAGATCAACTGCGCCTGAAATGTCACACCACATAGTAACTTTGGCGTCATGTAAATTTACTGGTAACACAGCATGAAGATTCGTGTCCACCTAGTGCACAAAATCTTTTGATGTTGACAATGACGTTGCCAGTTTGGGTAAAATGGACCTCTCCTGTTCACAATACTCAAAGAGGACTGTCGTTATTATCATCATATTGGATAAAAAATTTATTCTCAAAGTTACTAAGCTGTTGATGGTCTCCAACGTACAATATCTGAGAGCACTGGTATCGATATGGAGACATATGAAGTACAGTTGCTTTAAAACAGTTGATTTCGATATATCCAATACACGAGCTCTTCAGTATGCCTGTTCTCTGAAGACACTTGATTCACTTCCGTCGTCCAATCATGCCGTGCTTGATTCACTTCCAAAACAGGAACAGTTCGGCCTATTACAGGTGTTTCTTTGCTGAGCCACAATATGATTTCAATAGTAAACACGCAAGGCTTTCGTAGCCATAGATAAAACAGTTTTACCACGAATTTTCTTTTCATTTCGTCAGCATGAGTCCCGACTGAGGAACCAATGTTTCCAGTTTTCCACCCCACTTTTTAAAGGATTTCTACCCTGAATATCTGACGAACGTCATTGCCTTGACTCTATCAATTTCATTTGTGCGCCTCGATCGTGTGTCTTTTAGTCGTGAGCAGATCTGCTTCTTGTGCGTCGTGTACAGTGCATCTGTTTTCTGTGATACCGTTCATACTCTGTTTAGTGTATTTGCATATACTGGACATTTTGCGATGAAAAAAGTGGGTGTTGCCATTCGAAAATTTCGAGTTTCTGTACTTTTAACTACTTACTAAGCATTACTTTGCAGCCGTTCTCAGAATCTCGAGCTCATACCTCTGTATAACTATGTCTGAAATCTCATCTCATTCTGTTGAACGGACCGGCCGCTAGAGGTCTATAAATAGGTCAAGTTCTTATGACCACCTTACATAGCAGCTTTGAAGACAATAACAAACTCAAGCCAACTCGTTGAATAAATGATATAAACACCAACACTGGTGATTTCGAAATCAAAAATGTTTAAAGCAGAATGAAGTAAAATGTGTGAGTTTTGTATAAGCTTTTCCCATTATAAGTGCTTAGATCCAACAACAAATTGCTTATGAGAGCTCAATTTGGTGGTAAAAGTGTTTCTTCATAAGTACACTATAGTTTCATGTTTCACAGCATGAGATAAACTGAATATTTTTAATCTGTAACACACCATAACAAGTTCCGAGATAATTTTAGTACTTAAAAAAGGGAAACAATAAGATTTTAGATTTGTGAAAGGAGCTAAGCAAACATCTTTAATTTAAAATGAATGAACAATACTAAGCATATTTTTCAGCCGGAAGCCCTTGAAATAGCGAGAAAATCTAAACAAAATTGACCTCGGAAAGCAATGGGGTTGAAAATTTGCGTTCATCTGAGCGGAAAAGGTGCCAAACGGCAATGACCGTTCGACCACTGAATTTTGGATTGAGAGAAACTAAAAATTTTATGAAACTTTATGAGTGATATATAGATATTTTTTTTTGGAAAGCTCCATAGGAACAAACGTTCAAATATTCTAAATTAAAAAAAAAAATTGAAAATTTTTTTGAAATTGTTTTGAACATTACTACTTCAATTCTTGTGAAAATAAGTAACTAGAAAACATTTTTTTAAAGTAGCTCGACTAGTATACACTATTAGGGATTTTTAACAATTTATAGATAGATGTGCTAAACGGTTTATAAAATTTTAAACAGAAATAAGAGATACCTGTAGTGTTAAAAAAACTTTAAATGGTTTAGAGCAATAGTTTTGGTTCAATTCTTCTTTTTTACAGCTTAAGAGGACACCTTTCAAAAGGTAACAACAATCACGGTAGCTAATTATGATTTCCATGTTATATACGCTAAATATTCACGCATTATACTTTCTATTCAATTAAAGTAAGCACTATAATAACTTTTTTCATCGAATTTTTGGATTTTCTTACACAATAAATTTTTGTGAAAAACTGCATGCGTTGCATTTTTTGGACAACCCTATATTTTACGTGATATTTTGTTACAGAAATATTTAAAAAAAACATAAGAAACTACTTAAATACTTGAAACATTATTTTAAGACTAAATAAATAAATAAAGCATTTACCTTAATTATTTTCGTATGTTATATTTTTTGAAGAAAAAAAAAACCCTCAATTACTTTTTCTAAAAATTATAATCTTGCTGACAAGGATACAATCAATTTTTATTTGTCAACAACTATTTATAAAAAAGTTTAAAACTATATGGAGACGCATCAATTGTTTTCACGTAGTAATATCAGCAATTTAATAAGGATAAAATTAGCTCAACTTTTCACAGGGTAATAATTTGGAAGAAAATAAAATTCATATTAAATATCTGTTAGGAACAAAACTGCATATTTCTAAAACCACATTTTAAGACATTCTTTGGGCTATTTTTGGAAATTCCAATGAAGTGGAAAATTCAATGCTAAGAGGAGCACGAATTTTCCTCGGAAATATTAAATTACTTAATTACATACTTAAAATATTTCAATTACTTAATTACATACTTAAATTTTTTAAATTACTTAATTACATACTTAAATTATTTAAATTACTTAATTTAAAGTATAGAAAAAAGAAGCAAACCAATTGCTGAACAGAAATATTAAAATGAAAACAAATTATGAGCAATGGAGAGTTTTCGAAACTTCATGGCTTATTCTCACAAGAAAAGTTTCTTTCGCGGTCCACCTAAGAGTTTTTCGGTTCAAATCACAGTTATTTTCTATACAAGCGATAGAGCCGTGGTGGGGACTGAAAGTTTGCCTTCCAATGAGGTGAACCGGGTTCGAATCCCAGCGATGACGGGTCAATTCCAATTCCGCACACGGCTCACACCGACCACATTGCTGACGTAAAATATCCTGAGTGGTAGACGAATTATGGGCTAGAGTCCCCTTACCTTCAGGCTAACCGTGCAAGGTTTTCGTGGTTTTCCTCTCCATGCAACGCAAATGCGGTTTAGTTCTATCAAAAAAGTTCTCCACGAAGTCAAATTTCTCCCAATACTGGATCCAGGAGTTCTCTTGTCTTCTGGATTGGGTTCAAGATTACAAGGCTATGGAGTTGAACATTAGTAGTTGTAAACCCTAAAATTGGGTCGGCTGTTCTACGAGGGTGCTAATATACAAACAATAAAACAGCTTGTGAATATCAGTTTCTGTGAGGATCTCGTATATAAATTTTTAAAGTTAATTATTATAATTTTTATCTTATTTAACTTATAAATGTGATAAAATACTTTTTAAAAAAAAAAATCATTGAATTGTGTTTTTACAAAAAAAATAATACATTTTTCAGTATTTTTTGCATCGTGTAGGATATTTATATAGTGATTCACGCTGTCTGAAATGAATAATTTTTCATTGAAGCCAACGAAAGTATAGTTGTTTAATTTAAGTCTTCTTTTATAAAAAACAAATATGCTACCTTTTTCTTGCATTTTAATACTTTTAAGAAGGTTCAAGTTTCTGAATCGTAAGAATAAGCATTTCAAGTTTAATTAAAAGGAACGTAAAGACTTATGGCTAACAATTAATTTATCGGGAAAAAAATTTGTGCGCGTATTTCTTTATTCAACTTTAACCGTTTTTTTTAAAAATATATATTTGAACGTTTTAAATCAATTTAAAAATATTTTTAAATGTTTTAAAGATTCTCTACATTTTAAGCGTTTTTAAAATATAAAAAAGTGAGCGACAAATCCTAGCATATTCAATACGATTTAATCATTTGAATGTGCTGAAAAACGGCAGAAGTCAAGAATTCCTTTTAACTCATTCGTAGCTCATTTCAATTTACTCTTTAATATTATAATAATATTTATATCAATTATATCATATTATTAATATATAATTATGTATCATTATAATATATTATCAATATATAACTACATAGATTACTATTACAATAATAATTATTACAATATTTATTATTTAAGCCGAATCAAAGAGCAGAAACACGCAAATTTTTTTAAACATCTAAAGAAACCAAATTAGAAAACTAGTTGTAAGAAATTTAGTTATAAGAAAACAATGCTATAAGTATAAAAGATTTATGGCGAACAATTAATTTTTAGAAGAAAAAAAAATTGTGAGCCCGTATTTTCAATTTCAACCATTTTTTTTTTTATATATTTGAACGTTTTAAATAACGCTAAAAATATTTTTAAATGTTCTAAAGATTCTTTATATCTTAACCGTTTTTAATGTGGCTTAAAAAAGTCAATGATTTGGACAAATCCTAGCATACTCAGTATTTTTTATTCATATTTATTACATTTGATTGTACTGAAAAACGGCAGAAATCAAGAATTCCTTTTAGCAGATTTCACAGCTCATTTCAATTTATTACTCAATAACATAATAATATTTATATCAATTATATTATATTATTAATATGTAATTATATATCATTAAATTATATGTCATTATATTATATTATTAATATCTAACTACATAGATTATTATTACAATAATAATTATATCCATATTTATTATCTAAGCCGATTTAAAGAGCAGAAACAGGTAAATTTTCTTAAACAGCTAAAGAAACCAAATTAGAAAACTTAGTTGTAAGAAATTTAGTTATTCGAAAACAATGCAATGAACATAAAAGATTTATGGTGAACAATTAATTTTTAGAAGAAAAAAAAATTTTGCACCCGTTTTTCTTTATTCAATTACAACCATTTCTTAATATATATTTGAACGTTTTAAATAACGCTAAAAATATTTTTAAATGTTCTAAAGATTCCTTATATTTTAACCGTTTTTAATATGGCTTAAAAAAGTCAATGATTTGGGCAAATCCTAGCATACTCAGTATTTTTTATTCATATTTATTACATTTGATTGTACTGAAAAACGGCAGAAATCAAGAATTCCTTTTAGCAGATTTCATCGCTCATTTCAATTTATTATTCAATAACATAATAATATTTATATCAATTATATTATATTATTAATATGTGCATATCATCATTACATATCATTAAATTATACGTCATTATATTATATTATTAATATATAACTACATAGATTATTATTACAATAATAATTATATCCATATTTATTATCTAAGCCGATTTAAAGAGCAGAAACAGGTAAATTTTCTTAAACATCTAAAGAAACCAAATTAGAAAACTTAGTTGTAAGAAATTTAGTTATACGAAAACAATGCAATGAACATAAAAGATTTATGGCGAACAATTAATTATTAGAAGAAAAAAAATTTTTCGCACCCGTATTTCTTTATTCAATTACAACCATTTCTGAATATATATTTGAACGTTTTAAATAACGCTAAAAATATTTTTAAATGTTCTAAAGATTCTTTATATTTTAACCGTTTTTAATATGGCTTAAAAAAGTCAATGATTTGGGCAAATCCTAGCATATTCAATATGTCTTAATCATATTTATTAGATCTGATTGTACTGAAAAACGGCAAAAGTGAAGAATTCTTTTTAGCAGATTTCATAGCTCATTTCAATTAATCATTCAATAACATAATAATATTTATACCAATTATATTTCATTATTAATATATAATTATATATCATTAAATTATTCATAATTATATTATATTATTAATATATAACTGCATACATTATTATTACAATAATAATTATATCAATATTTATTATCTAAGCCGATTCAAAGAGCAAAAACATGCAAACTTTTAAAAACATCTGAATAATCCAAATTAGAGAACTACATCAAGATTGCAAATTTGATGATAAATAACTTATTAGATAAATGACTTTTGGCGGCATGCTCAAGAAATGTAAAAACAAAAGGCAACAACAACAAAATTAGAAAAAATGCTTTTTAAACCAATTTTGGATAGTCATGATTTTATCAAATAATGTCATATAATATCAAATATATATTAGCAGAGTTATTGAATTATATCCTTGACAAATGACAGAATGTGTGAACGAAAAATCAATTGAGATCCAAAAAGTAACTATTATTTTAGCGTAAAATAGTTACTTTAATATATAGTACATATTTATCCTTCTTTAAAATAATTATTCAATTTGTTATGAAATAACCAGAATTATCCACTCTTATAGTTCTTCCATAAATTTATTGAAAATAAATCCACGATGTTAATTTTATTTAAATCATATTGCAATGCCTCTAACATAAAAACCACTTTGTTCCTGGTAATACTAAAAATAATAGAACCTTTCCTTTCTTTTTCTTCTACTAAAATTAAAATTTTATTTCCACACTGTTTGGTACATAAATTGTAAAAATTTTAAAATTAGTCAGGAAAGCAATGTTTTGCTACTTAATTTTGCATCAATTAAAGTAGCAATTTTAAAACAATTATATTCTTGTTTCCGCAATCTATCACTTTTTATAATTAATTTCTTAACTTTAAATAGGGCTAAATGTATATTATTTTAAATTATTTAAAACAGGGAAAAAAGCCTAATATGTTTGTATTTAATTCATTATTATTTTTAGTAAATAAAACTAAATTATTAGCAACTATTAAAAAGAAATTTACCTCTTAACTGTTTCCCTGCATTCACCTGAGTAATTCACAAGAAAAATAAGGAAATGTAACTTGCTCGCTTAGAACAGAGGAATCGACATAGCGAAACGAAAACTGGAATTCGCGCATGCGCCTAACTGTTCTCTTCGTGAATCAAAAGTTGTTTAAAACAAGTTGGAATCTCTCGATTTCGTTTAAATGATGTGACAAGAATAATTTTAAAATAACTGAATTAATAGAGTAGTGAAAAAAATCTTATAATAGCTGTTTAAATTATAATTGGTCAAAATATTTTGAAAAGCTACAGAACTAACGTTATTTAGTTAAATAAAAATGTTAATTAAAAATATATACAAAAGGTATTTACGGGTCATTCTCATTGAAAAGGTATAAATAATTTTCTAAAATTAAAGTAATTGAAAAAGAAATAAAAATTACATAAATGCTTTTATTTATATTTGTTATATGTCCTTATAATAATGGTCAAGTTTTCTATTTTATTTTTTACAAGATTTAAAATATTTTAAATTCTGCCTTGTCCACGGAGGAGATGTAATAGTCAACGGAGGAGAAATTTTATGTTATAAAATATAAAATGTCAATGAAGACTAATTCATTAATTATTGGGTACAACTGATATGAGTTTAACATTAATAAGTAAATAATAAAATATTTCATTATTAGAGATAGAGCTACTTCCGATTAATCATGCTGCTATGAAAGGAAACATCCATTTTTAGCCTAAGTGTACAATTTTTTAAGTAACTCTTACTGAATATTAATAAATTAAAATGTAAAGACTGTTGAAATAAAAATTCAGACTTCACATGAAAGTTGTGTGTTGAGGGTACTCTTTTATGAACATTTTATTCTAGTTATTTAATACTGTCATCCGAATGACGTTTTTGTTTTTTCTCTTTTCTTCCTGTTATTATTTCTTTTTTCCCTGGGCACAAACGGCTTGCTCTATCAATTTCTAGAAATTTAAGTACATTTGATCATGATTTTTCTGTTAAACCTTTTTCTGATACAGATTTGAAAGTTTCTTGCTCTTTTTTTTTTTACTTTCTTCAAACAATATAGAGTTTTCTTTTAATTTCTGTCTAGCTTGTCTCATACTAAGTTTTTTCTGTTCCCTTCTTTTTTGCATTTGAACATTTGATTGCTTTCTTTGTTTACATGTTGGTTTTGCTATTTCTTTCCTAAAATTTGAAGAGAAAAAAAATGTTAAACATCACAGAAATTATTTAGAAAAATTGCCAATATTTACTTCTCCGATAAGAAAAAGTTAAACTTAATTGATTTTCTTTAAAAATACAAGCAAATTAACACATTTGCTCCAGTTTAAAAAATATCAATTAAAAGAAAATAGTTTTTTAATTATTAAAATTGTATTATGGTTATCTAATACATTGACTGTGTCTTCTCCTCCATGGAATTGTCATGTCCACGGAGGAGACAAAAACTAGTTCTTGAATTTTACTGATTTTTAATTTTAAAGTTACAAAAATGGGACAGTTCTTTTTATTAAATATACTATTTTTGCAATCTAAAATTCATCTATCAAAAATAAAATAATTTTCTCTTTGATGTCCACGGAGTAATCGGTGAGATCTTTGCCAAACCCCAGTTGAACATAACAATCCAAAACTGACACCAAAGAGAACAAGAACAACTGTTAGTTAACAATAGAAAATGAAACGGTTACCTTTCCCAGCAGCTGTCTTATAGGGATATCGCATATACTGCCCTTTATTGCATATTTACCTAACTATATTAATTGTCCAAGGAGGGAGATTTCATTTTTGAGGGACAAAGTTTACTAGTCATTTATTTCATAAAAATAAATTTTTTTCAAAAAAATATTAAGTAAAAAGTTACTATAAAGATTTAACTAGGTAAAACTACAAAAATCATTAAAATAATATTTAAATTGTTTAACAGCCATTAAAAATTATTTTGTGTCACAGACGTAGAGACGTCCACGGAGGGGATTTTGAAGTTATGTTTGTTAAAAAATAAGAATGAAATATTAAATACATTTAGCAGAAATGCATATGATTTGTTAGAACTTAATGAAAAATGATGAAAAAAATATTAAGAAATCTGCTGTATTTCCTAATATTTATTACTAAGGGACTTAAAAAATCACCTTTTTGTGAGAATGACCCTTACTATATTATTTGTAATAATTTTTAAGTTCATGAATATTCCCCAAAGAATTTATAATAGCCTTTGATGGTATAAGAGCAAGATCCGAGAAAATACGGTCTCCATTGACGATCAATAAATTTTGAGTGATGACTACAGTTTTAGCTTTTCAATTACGATGCGACATTTTTTTATAGTTCATTATTTCTGGGGGAAAAAAATCGGTCTGAGAATTGAGTTTTGTTCCAGTTCTCGCTCGAGCTTTCAACAGTCATAGGAGAAAAATCAAATCGCAATGTCCTGCATTCTGATTCTGAAATAATGTCTTATTCAAAAAATAGAAATATCTTGTTCAAAAAATAAGAAATCAAATAAATAAGAAGCAATAAATTAAATAAATAAATGATTTGTAGAAAAAGGTAAGGTGAGCTTATTTAATACGATCAGTAAGATGTTTTGCACCAAGTAGTTTTAATATATCAGCTGAGACTGGAATTATTTGGAACGAGTGTTACTTTTAAGAAAAAGTGTAAAAAAATCAGGAAGAACTATACCGTAAACCGGGGTGAGTCTACCCATCCAGGGCCGAGTCTACCCATTTTAGTTTTATTTAATTTTCACTATTTTAAATTGCAAATAAAAAAAATTTTACCGATGGAGGACTTAGTTCAGACTCTAAGGAAGATGGCGCTGTAGTAGTTTGATCCGTTTTTATTTATTTGGTGTCTTTTTAACCGACCTGTTCAAACGTCTTTTGAGAGATTTGTATTGAAAATCAGCAAACTTTTAGTTGGTGCTCCGTAAGTATATTATTATTATTACTATTTTCACTTTGGTTAAGTGATAAACTTATCTAAGACTAAGATTACATTAATTTTATATAAAAAAAAACAAAAAGAATGTAAGTTTTGCTGTTGTAAACAAAAAGCCAGAATTCGCGGGGCGAGTCTACCCATTCGTATTTAGTTTTAATAAAGCATAATAATATAATTTAGAACTTTGTTTATATTAAAATTAAGTCATTTTAAATGAATTTGAGTATATTATTTTAATTCTGCATTGATAAATTTATCATTAATAAGAAAATTTATAGGTTAAATATAAATGTAAATATAAAATATGTTTATTTTACCTATTTTTTCAATTTTTATATTACAAAATTAACTTTTTTTATTTAATATTATATTTCAACGAGAAAACATTGTAAGAAAAATCACACCTCCCAAAAGAATGGGAAAAGGATTTTTCATGATTCCCAATGTTTGAATTTCGATTTTGTTAATAATCTTTAATTATTATTATTTATTAATTATTTAATTGTAAATTTATATTAATTTTAATTTATTTTTATCAACAATAATCAGAAAAAAATGTTATTTTATAATGTTAATGATTATAAAAACAAAACTGTGATCAAAATGTGATAATCGATCAAATACTCAATTTGTGTTATTTTATGAATAAAAAAATGGAATATATAATAAAGTTATGAATTTTACTTCATAAATATCCTATATAGTAACTAAAATAACAATTTAATAGTAAAATTTGATTATTTACAATGTTAACATTCATTTTAGTAGAATGGGTAGACTCGCCCCATACGAGAGATTTGTCAGCAGTTCTATAAAAATATACAGTAACAGCGTAACTGTTAATATTTTCTAAAATCGATTTCACAGCTTTAAAGAGGGATAAATAGCGATTCCGAAACACCTATTAAAAGCCTTTTTTCTTTAATATTTACAAAAGTTTGACAGCTTGAAAGTTGAGAAACTGAAAAAATGGGTAGACTCGCCCCGGTTTACGGTAGATTAAAATAGATTAGTATCGGATAGATTATTATATTGAGCCGGGATAGCCTGCTTGGGTTGGACTCACGTCCGCCTGAGTCCGGCCGAAGACTGTGTAGTAAATGATGACTGGTGCTGCACGTTAAATAAGTCGTCCATCTTACCAAAATAATACCTCTGGGAATCGATCATTCTCTGGTTCAGGTCAAAATTAAGATCTGTGGATGTTATAAACGGGTGTGACGTATTTCTTAATAACCTACGACGATAACAATATCGGATAGATCATCGGAAAAAATCTACGTCTTAGCATAACGAAAGAGAATTTAAAAATATAATGAAGTAATTTGGTTGAATAGCTCTGCGAATCACACGTAGTCAGGTAATTAAAATTTAAATTTTAAAATTGAGATGATAGGATGATATATAAAATACTGCAAGAAGAAAAAAAATTCTTGTAAAATTAACATTTCCTATAGAAGACATTTTTGATAATAAAATCAAAATATAAGGTAATTTAAAACATTCATATGGTAAAGGCTTCCATTCATATAGTGACGGTTGGGCGAAAATTCTTGCTTTCAAAATTATAGTTCCTATTCCCATGCATTTAGCAAAATTTTAAAAACAGAAAATTAAATTTTTCCGATTAAATGGTTTCTTATGCCATGCTCTAGCGTATCATGATAAGTTTTATCACATTTACAGAATTTAACACATATTATAATACTACATTTTATTGTTAATTTTACCAAAACACTTTCGTAAAAATTAGCGTGCGTATTGGTGTTCTCATAGAGCCAGAAATAAAGTAAATTTTACCATATTTTGGTAGTTTTGACCATACTTATTTTCTCATTCTTTTAAGACGCTTAAAAATTTTGTCTACATATTCGATAGCTGTTTATTTTCTTCATATTCTTTGACTTTTAAAACATCAACAACGTTCCAGATAATCGTTGTCACAAGAATTCATTTCAAGATACAAAACTAGTATCGTTTATATTTTTATTAAAATGAATATTGAATAATTGATGAGGGACACCGCATTTATGGAAAGATTCCTATTTTGACGAATAAAATTATTAATTTGACCGAATCATAAATTAGTGCCAACAATTATTCTTACATATTATAATAAAAGGGCATTAAAAGTGGCGCTAAATTTTTTTTTCTGTGATTAAGCTACTAGTAAGAATAAGTTATAAATAACATAATTGTCAACTTTCCTTATTTTCTCGGAAGATTTTATTTTATATCTTAAGTGTTAGCAAAATTGTTACTTTGATATTTTATTCTGTGTCTAATAAATTTGATTTAAAATGTTCTTGCTCACCATAATACTTAATCAATTCAACCATATAAATATAAATACACAAGTGGGCGACCTTTGTGCTAAAATACAAAACTAAAGCAAACAACGTTAAAGAGCACAAAAATATTTATAAAATACAGATAGCTGTTTCGGATGATCAAAGGGCAACCTTCATCAGTGCAACAGAAAGAGATGAAGGTTGCCCTTTGAGCATCCGAAACAGCTGTCTGTATTTTATAAACATTTTTGTGCTCCTTAACGTTGTTTGCCTTAGTTTCATATAAATATAAGCTATATGATAATCATTGGTGGTTGATGAATGTAAAAAAATATATATATATTGCGATACTGTTATGGAAGTATTAAGCTAATTCCAATTTTCTTAGGAAAACTTTTTTGTGAAAAAGTTTTTTGTTAATTTTGTTTCTTTGTTCTAAGTTCATTGTCGAATTTTTTTCTTCTTTTGCACTGACTGTTTGTTTTATGTTGCTTATGTGCAAATACAGTAGCCCCCATCCCCCCCCAAGCTCTTGTGCGCATTCTTGGGCAAATTCTAAATTCCCCCCCAAACTATTCGTTTTATTTAGTGTAAAAATTCTCCCCCAAGCTTTAAGTGAGAGCATCGTGCGCCCACCTCCCCCCCTGGTGGGGGCCCCTGTGCAAATAGTTTTATGTTTTCAATTGGAATAATTTTAAGAAATTATAGTTCTAATCTGTGGTATATTTTTTTCTTAATGCTGTTTCACTTTTTTTCAAATTATGTTCGCTTTGACATTTGAAAGCAAGACTTTCCCCATCGGTCAGAAATAGGGACGTCCTCTGTGAGAGGATGAGTAATGGATGATTTAGTAACAGTTTTCAACAGTTATTCAGTTGCGTTATATTTTAAATGATTTTTCTTGACATAAATTTCACCTCAATTGAGTGTTCAATTATTTAAGTTTAGTAATTATTTTTCAAAATTATTTTTTAATTTTAATATATCTTTAATTTAAAAGAATGGAGCACATGGGAATAATAAGTTTTTCTATAGAAAAAATATTTATTTTAAAACAATCAGAAAGATGGCAGCACCATTCAGTCAAAGATTTGTACTTTTGTAGAAGAGAAGTTTAAAGAAAAGAGTGTGATTTGTTCAGATGTGATTATTCACAAAGTATTCTACTTTTAAATTGATTATATGTAAACCTTTGAAATTTAATTGCAATCGTGAAATAAGTGTAACATTCTTTGTTGTATATATTTAAAAGCTTCGAAAATTTTTTTGTGAAGTAATATTTGCTTTTTAAGAGGCCCTTCATCATTTCCCTGGAGATGGAATATATATATATATATATATATATATATATATATACACAGTCCAGTCACATTAATGTGNGCAAATAAATTTATTTCTCAGGTTTTGCATCCAAGAAAATATTTATTCAATAATCGTGTATGTTGCTCTTTTTTGTTTTATTTATTTATTTATTTTTTGTATTTTGTGAATATAATGTAGCATGTGCGTATCAGAAATTTTCTCCGTTTTAACTTTTTGAAACCGCTTATTCTCTGGTCGTTGCAGCAGACAAACCTCAATTTTCTCATTGAGTATTGTGTGTGCTACATTGTGTAGTTTTAATACCAACCTTTTCAAAGTTTGATATCTTAACAATTAGATATCTGTTGCACATTAATTGTTTAATACATAGGTGCACATTAAAGTTATTGTAGCCCGAATATTTACTATCTATTTAATATTTTTGAAAATCTTATTAATAACAATTAAATATTTTTAAAAATCTATTTATTTTAATTTGTAATTCAATACTTTTGCTTTGTACAACTTGGTAAAAATCTGACAGTAATATTTAATGTTCCTTCAAACATAAAAGAGTCCTACATAAAGTTTTGATAAAGTTGCGGCCCGCCATTTGGTTTTCGTTTTTAATTGTGGCCCCCGGCCTCATGTAAGTTGGAAACCCCTGCTCTATATACATATTTAAATTTTGAAATATATATATATATTTCTTTATTATCTACTTTATATTATCTTTATATTGTGCAATATATATTTTTTCTTTATTATCCACTTTACATTTCACTCATCTTTAGATTATGCGGTATTTTAATTACTAAAAAATCCTTCCCCGTTTTAAATTTTACTATACTTGTAAATATTCCTTTGTGAAGCCAAAAAATTCCGGAGACACTTTTTGCTTTTTAAATTTATTTTGTCCCCGACACCTTTTTACTTTCCCTGAAAAACACCCGTTTCTCTATTCAAAAGAAGTGGAAATAAAATATAAGATTAAGAGATCAGGATTCGCGGACAAATTTGCATTTCTCTTATTTGATCGCCGACCAAAATATCCTCTCATTTTCTGACGAACGAAACCTCGGGTTGTTATAAGATTTCACACCTCTCTCTAACAGCTTAAACAAGGCACATTCTGGTTGCTTGACTCAAAAACAAAACTGTATTTCTTGTGTCAATCATCTAATGTGAGGTTTTCAACTGGACTCCTTTCACCTCGAAAAAGGAAAGCTGTCTTATTCCTATTGACCTAACGGTCTAAATATCTTGTTTCATTTTTTCCTCGTAGAGCAGATGATTTTCACACTTCATTTTATTTTATTTTAATTGATTTAATTTAGTGTCCATTAATTTTACTAAGGGTTTAGGGCGAGGCCCTTCCTACTTTTTAACTATTGGTTTTTGTATCGGTGACATCAATGTGACTTGTTTTCTGTTGGCTGAATGTTGAGAACTATGACTGTTTTCAGGGCATTGTATGACCAGGAGCGCAACTAGTAACTTTTACGAATAGGCAGACGAATACATTAGTTATGCAAAACGGAATTGTCAGAAATGTTGGTATAAATAAGAGAAAGTATTGTGGTAGAAATGAAAAGGGGCATTTATAAAATAAATGTTTTTGTTGTTATAACATGGCGCTTGCGGCTATCTTAGAATATTAAATATCGATGACGATAACAAACATTATTTATTTTTATTTTGTATGCGAATTATCTGTGCAAATAGTATGTATACACCAGGGTGAATGAGTAGTTTTGCTTTTCTTTTAAGAGAGAGGGCACGGTTAAACTTAAACCTACAAGAATAGCTAATTTTGCCACGGTTAAAATTTTATGTAAGCAAATTTTATGTATTTTCGAAATTTTACGCAACATTTTGTTTTATTTCCTTTATGACCTAATGAACCTATTTAGTTATGGTTTCTATCAAGGTAGTTGTACTAAGTTAAATTCTCTTTCGGCCTATATATATATAATTCTTTCTTTGAGAATTAATACGTAGTTTAATATCTCTTGTACATTCAAGGTTAGTCATGTCACACAAATTACCTAGTCAATAGTATTTTGTTCATTTATCTTTATGGTTTATGATTACATTCTACACTATGATACACATAATTTTTATAAACACAACAACAAAATTAGCATAGATTTTGTCGCCATCTGAAAATTTTTGACATATGTTTTAGTAAATTGTGGCATAAATTTGTATTTATTTTACTTGTAAATTCTTTTTCAAATATTACTGGTAATATCAATTAATAACTTTTGACAACTTTATATGATATACATATGTTATCTCCATCACCTAATTTACTGGTGGTTTACATACAAGGGGTAAAAATTTAACGAAAGTATAAATTTTATTTAGTTGTAGCATTGCTAACATTTGGTACATTCTTTGAGCTATGATTCAGATATCATCATGGTTATGCAAATGTTTAGTTCTTAGCTTAAATTGGCATCCATAAGAATCATATAATTAGTAAATTTAATGATACTGCGCAATAATAAACAAACCATGAATATCAATGCCATTCAAGCAGGTTCTCAAAACCAAGTTAACCCAAATCCTATTGATAGTTATAAACCTAGAACCTTTCTTAATATTAATATAATTTTCTTTTCTGAAAATGAAGATGTAAATTGGTTCATTGCTCAAGTAGCCGACATAAAAAGACTTAATAATCGGAAAAAAATTGCTGCATTTGTTTTTTTGAAATCAAAACTTGAGGGATCCACCCTCAAATATTTTTCTCAATCTCCTGTTTGCAAAATAGCATCATTTTATGAAGCTTGTAAAGCATTGCAAAATTTCTTTACCACTGAAACTTCTTCTGCTCATTGAATCTTTTTCAAAGCATTTCTTTACTCTACGGTGAATCAATAAAAGTTCAGCCCATAGGCTCCAAGTAGCTGAATCCAAAGCGCACACCAATGTACCCATTGAATCTCTTGACCAAGCCCTACAATTTTATTTCAATTATGACACCATCAATAAAACAAAAGCTTAATTTTGACAGAGAGGAAAAATATCAATCATTGTCAGCTAAAAGCACAAAAATATATTAGTGCTGAGTAGTCATTGCAAACAGTCCCTTTCCCTTATTTCATAACAACTAGTGATAAAACTGTAGAAACAATTCAGAATAAAATTATTGAATTAGAGAAGAAATTAGAAGACCAGTTCATTCCAAAAGCGTCTGTAAATCATGTTAGCAGCAATAGTATTACACCTCATTCAAGTAATCAAATTAATGTAAAACTTAACACCAATCAACAACGCTTTCAACAATACCCATACAATCGTGGCTTTAGACAAAATCAATTTAATCATGCTAACTTTAGACAGAGGTATCACAATGGTATTTTTGTTTATTTTGTGTTCTTTCTAATCATGTGATCAGTAGCGTATCTGAGGTATGGTAACTATGGCTTTTCCACAGGCGTATTATCTGAAAAAAGGCGCCGAATCATTTATTTATTTATTAATTTTTCCTATTGTTAATTTTTTTATGAAAATCAAAAAAATTTACTTCGGTTCAGTTTTTGTAGATAAACAAATTGAATGTCTTACCATAAAAAAATGAAAATCTACCATAAAATGCATCCTCAAATGTTTTTCCTCAGGCAAATCTTCTTTTTAAGTACCCTAATGCTAAAAGTCAACGCCGGGCATTTTCCTCTTACTTTCGGATACACAAATTATGCAGCATCTCCTATTACAAGAGAAGGGCTTTCCTTAAAAGTAGTAATCTGGCTCTCGGGAAGGTCCTTCGAATAGGTTATTTTTTGTGAGAACAAAATTGGAAAGTTTTGCTCTCTCCAGACTTATTATCTTTAAATATGCTTCTTTACGTTACTTTGAAAAGTGTTCTCTAAATCTATCGAATAGATCTTACCCCTAATGTAAATTGATGAGAATAAAGAAAAGAACACGCATTGCCATCCGAAGAACAAATAACTGTAATAAATACTAACAAAAGTAGGCCAACCAGCCTAACTAGCGAATTTGTTTCAAAATATTGTACAAAAAATAAACGAAACAAAATAATCTAGCTTTTAATTCAAAGTGAAAGTTAGCTTTGAAGTTAGTTTTTTTTTTGAAAGTTATGTTTTATTTTCAAAATAAATTACTACATTATTAATCAATAAATGTAGTTTACCTTTTAAATTCTACACAATTTATTAAATACAGTCTTTATTATGTAATTTACTGTAAATTCCGAGATTGAAATTAAAGGAAAAGAAGAGAAAATTTTATAACACAATTTTAAAATATTCGTTTTTTGATAAGTATTTGTTTATGCTTATGGTTATTTTACTAATTATACCATGAGCTTCTAACTTAAATACATAAACTATAGCAAGATAATAAAAAAAAATTTAATAACAGTTTGCAAATTTGTAATCAACAGTTTAATTTTTTTTCTAATTCTTCCATGCCTTAAATACAAAAAAAAAAAAAAAAAAAAAAAAAAAAAAAAAAAAAAAAAAAAANAAAAAAAAAATATAGCGTTAAGTCTCTTAATAATTTAAAAATTTGTGAAAGAAAGCTGAAGTCTTTATGTAATTTCTCTTTTAACATTATTAATTTCTTTTATTGAATACAAGGACAGAGTTATATTATGTATTCTTATGATTTTTCTCAATCACTGAAGTTTTTATAATGAGTTACAATTTAACAAAAATACAACTTAATTGTTTCAAATTAATTAGAAATTGTCATAACTGATCGTAATTATTTGTATTAGGCTCTTTCATTTTACTATAAGATTTTTATTTTATTGATTAGTTCAGAATACTTATAATCAGAAGCTTACTTAACTTTTACTATTTTACTGTAAAGAAAAAAATATTATTTTTCAAATATAAGCTTCCTTCAATTTAATTTTTAGATGAGAGATAATTAAAATAATGAGGGATATTTATTTATTATAAAGAGATTATAATGAGGAATATCTAAATTGTGCTCAACTGAGAGCAATATAATTTTAAAATTCATTTGTGCTTAATTAAATTAATTGCCTTTAGTTTTGTTTTGTGTGTATTGTATCTGTTATAAATATATTTTTTACGACTTTATATTTCTAACTAACGTCGATTTTAAGTATGCATAAATGCAATATCATTACTGTTAAATAGTTTATTTTTTTATAGTTTTTGGAAAATCTATTTTTGATTAAATAAAACACAATCTTTATCGATATAATTAACATTTTTACATGCTTCAAATACAGCTTTTATTAGGTATCTTTAAAAAAATATTTTATGAAAAGCGCTGATTTGAATTTTGTCATTTCCTAGATACGCCTTAGATAGTGCTTGATAATTTTTAAAACTTCTATGAATTTTTCTTCAAAACTTTAAAGGTATAACGTTATGCAATTTGTGGTTTCGAGCAAGTAATTTAAAACTATGTGTTTTTATTTTATTTTATAACCGTCGTTGAATAGCAAACCCAATTTTCGGGTTTACGACTTCTAATGTTCAACTACGTAGCCTTGTAATTTTGAACCCAATCTAGAAGACAAGGGAACTCCTGGATCAAGTATCGGGAGAAATTTGCCTTCGTGGAGTCCTTTTTGATGGAACTAACCCTCATTTGCGTTACATTGAGAGAAAGAGCACGAGAACCTCCCATGGTTAGCCTGACGGCAAGGGGACTCTAACCCATGATCCGACTACCACTGAGAATATTTCACGTCAGCACTGTGGTCGATGCAGGCCAAATGCGGAATTCGTATCGACCAGTGGGTGTGATTGCTCTTATTTACCAGTTACGTCATCTTTGGCCAAGAATTCGACCTCTGCCACACCCATACATCACACCCGTTTATAAGGAGCACCCATCCATACATCTATTCATTCGTCCAAAAATCGTAATATTGACCTGAAACAAAGAACGATCAATCTCCAATATAGTATCCCCAGAGTTATTGATTTGTTATGGGAACATGGAGGATTTTGTGACCAGACAGATTTAACGTGCACCAGTCACCATTTACTACACGGAGACTTTTCGGCCGGCAAAATTCGAACTCCCGTTCTCATAATTTAGATCTTTAAAAATCTAATTCAATTACTGTTCAAACTGATGAAAACCAATCTGTAGGTTGCTAAAAAGTTCTTTTAACGTTAATTGCATAAAAACGAAGATATTCTAAAAACTGGCAACTGTGTAATATATATAACTTCCTATCAAAAACCATTGATTGCACAGTGTATTAGCATAATTTTATCACAAAAGTTAATACACACGATAAAATACAGCACGCTTTATATCTAAAATTATTGTTGGGTGACGTACGCTACATGGTACGAAAGATACTGCCAAATATAGAGCGTACTAATTTTGTTGTTGGGTATATGAAAATTATATGTGTATTATAGTGTAAAATGAAATCATAAACCATAAAGATAAAATAACAGATTACTATTGACTAGGTAATTTGTGTGTCGCATGACAAATAGATAAATATTTAAACGAGTTATAAGGCTACGTATTAAAAAAAAAATAATTCTCAAAGAAAGAATAATATATATAGGCCAAAAAGAGTGTACAACTATTGAGAGCGAAACAATAATCCAATTTGTTCATTGGGTCATAAAAGAAAGAAAACAAAAAGTTGAGTAAAATTTAGAAAACTAAGTTACTTATATAAATTTTTAACAATGGCATAAATGTCCATTCCTGTAGGTTGGAGTCTCCCTTAAAAGAAAATCAGAACTACTCAGCCATCCTGGTGTATAGATATTATCTGCACAGATAGTTCACATTCGAAATAAAAACAAATAATGTCTTCATCTAAATTTAATATTCTAAACTAGCCACAAACTCTATGTTATTACATCAAAGAAAACATTTATGCACTATATTATCAGCGCCTCTTTTCATTTCTACCACAATACTTTATCTTATTTATATCAAAATTTCTGACAATTCAGTTTTGCAAAACTAACTTATATTCGTAAAAGTCACTAGTTGGTAGTCGTAGTTACTATCTTGGTCATGCAATGCCTTGAAAAGAGCCATATTCAGCCAAGAGAAAACAAGTCACATTGATGTTACTGATACAAAAACCAATTGTTAAAAAGTGGAAAGGCCTCAGACTAAACCCTTAAAAAAATTTTGGAAACTAAAGAAAATCAAGTAGCAATAATAATATCAAGTGGGAAAATCGTCTGCTCAGTATGGGAAAATAAAACAAGATATTTACGGTCAAAAGGAATAAGACAGCTTTCCTTTTTCGTGGTAAAAAGAGCCCAGTTTAAAACATCTTATCAGATGAGGGACACAAGAAATATAGTTTTGTTAGTAGTCAAGGGGCCAGAATGTGACTGTTAAAAGAGAGATGGGTGAAATCTTATAACAACACGTGGTTTCGTGCGACAGAAGATGAGAGGATATTTTGATCGGCGATCAAAGGAGAGAAATGCAAGTTTGTTGGTGAATCCTGATCTTTCCATCTTATATTTTATTTCCATTTCCCTCTGAACAGAGAAACAAGTTTTTTTCGGGGAAAGCAAAAAAGTGTCGGGACAACATTAATCTTAAGAAACAAAAAGGGTCTCTGGAATGTTTCGACTTTACGAAGGAATATTTACGAGTATAGTAAAATTCAAAACGGGGAAGTATCTTATATATATATATATATTAAAAATAATTTTTTTTCTTCGTTAATTTTTATAATTTTTCCATGTGCAAATCAATTTCGGGCAAATCCATGGGTAAAATTATTTACTAAAAATTTCTTTATTAATTTTTCCTTGTGCAAATCCATTTCGGGCGAATCCGTGTTAAAATTATCTACTAAAATTTTTTTCTTTGATAATTTACATAATTTTTCCATGTGCAAATCCATTTCGGGAAAATCCGTGGCTAAAATTATTTGCAAAACAGGCAATTTATGCTTCTCTTTTATATTTTATATTATTTTTTTAATAAATATTTATTTATTTTCTAAAATCATTCCTGAAAAACTTCCCGTTCATGTAAGTACATCTGATTTCGCACTCGCTGTAGAGATTTTGTTTTATACTGTTTTTTCTTTTTATTTTATTTTATTTCCTATTTTTACGTGTTATTTTTTCTTAATGTGTTCTATTTTATTTGTTGTAATTTTTGTAAAATTTTTTTTTTGAGTTCTCCTCACACTATTGTATTAATATATTTTGCTTTGGCTATATTGATACAATATCAGAAAGCACTCTTTTTTGCGAATATAATCGTGTGGGCTGATGAAAAGATTATATCTTTTATTTTCCGGTTTCTTTAATAAAATTTCATCCTTTTTGTTTTTTATCAGTTGCTTGTTATTTTTATTATTTTTTTCATTATTATTTCCCCCCCCTTTTTTTCTTTCATATGTCTATAATTTTCCTTTGTTTTATCTTCATTTTGAACACACACACACACACACACATATATATATATAGATACAAAATGAAGATAAACAAAGGANAAAGATAATTATTTAAAAAAAATATTTATATTTAGCAAGGAAATTAATAAGCAAAATACATAGCTTGGTACAAACATCTTAAATATGAGCTGAGCCCAAAGTATTGAAAAGTAATTTGAACAAATGAAGGAGAATTTATACGCGTTGAAAAAAAATTGAACGTTAATGAGATTAAATCCAACATTTTAAGAGATAATTAAATTTTATATGCAAAAGTAAAGCACATTAAAATTTTTAAAGAGAATAAAACCTTGTAATAATAGAACATTCTCTATCCACTCCCAGAAAAATTATATTTCCGAAAGAATTTTTTTTTAAAATTTACATTGAACTTTAATTTAAAAAAAAACCAATGGGAAGACAAAACATTCGATAATTACGAGTGATATACATGGAGAAATAAAGCATTTGCAGTTTAGTAAAATTTGCTCTCTTGAATTGATATTTTTTAATAGCATTTTTCTTTCATATTAAAAATAAGTTACTTCACTTTATTATACAGTAAGTAGTGGAATTCTCTAGTCATTAAATTTTAATCCCTGAGTATTTTAGCGATTATACAAAGGTGAAGAGGTGGTCCAGAAGTGCGTAATAGATAAGTTGGAAAGGTGCAGCGAGACTGTATGTTACATCATGAGTTGGTTCAATACTGGAAAGAGATAAGTGGAGAAGAGAGTTCATAGCAATGGTGATTACAAATAAATGTGTTGTCACCACGTAAGCGGAAAGTGTGTGAGTAGACGAAATAAAATAGAAGGCACAGAAAACAAGTCACATACACAAATATATATATATATATATATAAATATAACAAATCTTTGCCATTAACAAGTAAATGTGAATTGTTAGTATAAATAGCTAGCAGGTAATTCTTATAGACACAAACTAATCATCAAAAGAAAAAAAGTAGATTGTTTAAAATGTATTCAAACAGTCCTGAAAATAAACTAGTTAAGATATAACATTGTAGGTAAAAAAAAATTATCATCTACTCATATTCATGATGATTAAAAAAAATAATTTCGTTAACTAAAATTTTGTTTGTTCGAGGAAACAAAGTAAAAGGTAAAGTAAGGTATATTAAACCTTTAAATATACCATGAAAATTTGATCGCTAAATTGGCAAAACCTCAAAATAATAATCTAACAACAGTTTTGACATTAAATAATAAAACTGGACAGATGGTGAATTGGAAGCCATTTAAAAAATGATAAAATGTAATCACCAAAATTATGTAGAATCACCGTTAAAATTATATGGAATATATTAGGGGATTATTATAAGTGTACACCTAAGCATTTGCCCTCTTAAAGTGAACAATCTAAGTCGCATAAATCAAATGACATTTCATGTGTGTAAAAGGACAAAACGCTTAAGAAATAATTTTACATCTTTGTATTACAAAGTTGATTCAATAGACATACGTAACAGAGCGAGATCGTTCTTGTTAAATTTTGAATGAAATAACTCGCAGTATGACGTCAGACCAAACCTGTACACCCCAAGCACATGGGACATGCATATCGGGTATCGTTACCAAGCTGAAACAAGTAATAGCAACACCAAGGCGGACATAAATATTTATCTAATAATTAATAAAATAGAAGATACATATCGAGGAAACTAGAGGGTGATATCGTCTGTGCAAATGATTGAAACTCAAATGTTAACATAAAGATGAACAGTGGTTTAGATACCCAACTACTGTCCTCTTTCAGTTAGCGTGGATCCCCACAAGTGAACAAAATATGAACTTATTAACAATAATTTTTATTTTAAGTTTTTCCTTTTTCTATGTCTTACATTTTATTCATTAATGGCGCCATCACTTGATCATAAAAAACATTCTCGATTACTTTAATACGTGTCTCTAACTCATTTGAAATAGTCCCGCAGTGGACTGATCGTTAAGACGCGGTTCCCAGCAGATCACCGAAGTCAAGCATCACTGGCTACGGTCAGTGTGCGGGTGGGTGACCACTTGGATCAGCCTGCGTAGGGACCGAGGGTGTGCGGTATGGGTCCTCGTTAAACTGTTCTACCGTAAAGTGCTCGACTTCACGTGCAGGTCGTCGGGATACCGAAGCAGGGGTGCCATCCCCTCTGCAGAGGATCAAAATTGCGATGGCATGTCTTCGGATCATCCTCAGGGATGTTTCCCAGACCGTCGCCAATAGCCCATTGTGCAGCTCTATTGCGACGTAAATGAACAACAACAGCAACATTTGAAATAATTAATTATTTTCACAACAAAAATTATTAACCCTGTACAAATTGTCATTGCCAGATGACATTATTTTTTAATAATAAAACTAAAGCGCTGCCATCGTAGAAAAGAAATATGATCTAAAACTGAAATCAAAGTGAATCGCTCTGCTTATGACTCGCAGCGAGTCACTTAATCCTGTGGGTGCCACCGCAGAAAAAAAATAATACATTCGAAATCGAAACTAAATCGAATTCCCCGGAGGGGAAAAAATAAGCAGTTGATGACAAATATTTTCTTTTAAAAACACCCTCCAAACACATATATTTCCTCTCTCCCCCTACCCACAATTGGGATGATTGACAGAGGCCACGCCTCCTGCATTATATTCACTCAGTACCCCTAGCTACTATTGACACCACAATGATATTATCATTCCTGCAACACATGAGGAATTTCCAGTGTTCTGCATTTCTCAATTAGTGAACCTGGACTATTGGAACATGAACGCATAGATGGCAGCACCACACAGCTGCAGAACACAAGGTCAAGTACTTCCTATCTGTCATGATAGACGGCACCACTATATACACTAATAAATCCACATTCCAGGGTTCACTTGAAAAAACCCAACTCAACCACAATATAACTCTAATTTCCACCAACTGAGTAAAAGCCGAACTCAAATATACAGTTAAATTTAATTTTTACGATACGAAACCATATCAGTTGTAGGAAGTTTCAGAACCGTAAAGGTAAAAATTAGTTCTTAACCGAAAATTTTATGGTTAATCGGATGAAACTGCCGTCATTTTATCACAATTTTACATGGTACAATAATAATTATAAAATAGTGTGGCAAGTTTCATTCATAGGTAATAAAACCACAGAAAAAAAACTTCTCGAAGGAATACGGTTCATCTAACGTAAGTGGAAGAAAATTTTTTTTCCAAATGAAAATAATTTTAATTCTTATTTATTTCTCAGCTATCGAATATATCATTTTTAAATAAGTCGAAAACAACAATTGGCAAGAAAAATGAATTAAAGGAATTTCCTAGGAAATTAAAACAACTGCAGTTGGAGCAAAACCCAGTTTGATATTTATTTAGAACTGTTTAAATATCACAATCATATTTTATTTATGCAATTAAATTTACATGTTACACATATATACTACTACAAACAATAGCATGCAAATTTTTTAATAAAATACTGTTAAATATGAACATTCAAACCTACTTTTAAATAATTTCATAATTAAATTTTCATTTTCTATGGAAAATTAAAATAAATACTCGGAAAATAGTTTGTTAAAAAAAAAAAATAGATGTAAAAAAAAACTTTTGACCTTTTAGCATTACATTAAATTTTAATTTGATAAATTTTAAATATTGTTATTAGACTTATTTCAAAATAATTTTATTGACCATTTCAAGTTTCGCCCAGTTTCTCTGATTTTGACTAGTTTCGTCCAGTATCTTAGAAGAAATCGATTTCTTCTGTGCAAAATTTCAACCCAGATATAAGAATTTAACTCGAAGTCAAGATTGTATGCTTAAATGCGCATGAGTTTTAAAAAAGGTTATTTAAAGTAATATTTCTATATTTTTTAACAATTATTTAAATAATTAGTTACTTGAAGAGGAAAATAAAAATAAAAAACGTTGTTTGAAACATTACGAGTAAACGCTTGTTTTGTTGACATCACACGGCTGACTTTTATACACCTAAAACATTTAAAAAAATTTACCTTTAGACCGTGAAAAAGAATCTAAAGATAAGTTTAGACCTATCATGACCATAAAAATTCCTCGTAAAATACATGACCACTGAACGTAAATTCATGTAATATTCCTATAAATTATCTTTAGTTCGGGTATTGAAATTTTTTTAGACTATTTGTTTGACGAATCTAGGCGAAATAGCGAAGTATTGCCATATGTCTAGGAATAAGATAGTTTGTTGATGAGCAATTTAGAGATGTTCCATGGTACTGGCTGGACCTTATGTTGTGACCATAATAGAAAAGGATGTACTCCTCGAATTGGAAGCCTTTTATAATAATCGTAATGGTTAACTCTGCTACTTTTGTTCAATACAAATGTGGTCTTTTATCTCAAAGAAGGGCTCTATGAACTTACGGACACACATTTTGCTGAAGATAGTTACAACTACAGGTACTTTTCTCAAAGAATTAGCGTCTCCGAATTATAAGGAAATGTATTAAATCGGGATAAGGAATGATGCAATTGCTGGAGATAAATGGTAATTACTCAAAGCTTTTTATAGAGCCGTTGTGGCTTAGGGAATAGAGCACTCCCACTGAGGTGATCCAGGTCGCATAGACTACAGAGAGGTATCCTGAGTGGTAGGCGGATCATAGTTAAGCCATCATGGGAGGATTTTGTGCTCTCCATGTAACACAACGAAGATGAATTTCCTCTAATATTTGATTCAGGAGATTGAATTGCAGGAATGTGGAGTTGAACATAAGTAAGTAGTTGTTAACCGTAGTCTTATTTGGTAGTCGCAGACTGATCGCCTGTTCAACGAAGGTTATAAAAAAAATTAAAATGATTTTTATAATAAGACCCAAAAATAACAAATCATGTATAATAAGGTCTAACAGTTTAATAAATTTTGCCTTGTTCTAGTTAATGTCTACTTTTTGGAGAGTATTAAAGCTCATCCAATTAAAAAATAAATAAATCAGATTGGAAAATTAAAAATGTTACATTTATGTGTCATTAGTTAGATAATTTTGATTTTTCATTCTGTTATAGTAGGAGTGCATAGAAGAAAAAAAAATATATGCCCCTAAGATAAAAAGTACTAGCGTTCATCCACTTTTTCGCATACGAACATACCCTATCCTACAATAATGGAAGAGAAACTTTCAGTTTTCGACATTTTTCAAATTTCTCAAGAAATACTCGGAGAATTATTTCGTAACTTAAGAGTTGTTTATTTCAGGCGAATTTTCATACATAGCAATAAAGTTAAAAGCTTTCAAAGGATTGCGACAATATATTACAAAATAAAACCAGTTTTTTTGAACACCCTATGCCATGAAATCAAGCAATGAGCTTGTAACTTGTATTGATTACTTTGGTTTTAATTTGCAATAACTGCATAAAATTTCGTAAACCTAGATTAAATATTTATAAAGATATGGGCATTTTTACAAAAAACTAATTCGTTTGTCTTACGTATTTTTGCGATAACTTAAAAAATATTCTGTAAAATTAAACAAACTTTTTGGAGTAATTTAAAATTTAAAAAAAAAATATTTTGAAATTTGAAAAATCACTAAAAACAGCTCGAGATATGAGAAATTAAAATATTTCTTTTATACTGCGCATGGGTAGATAAAATTAAAAATTTTTTCTTCATAATTTTGCTGTGAATCATATTAGGCAACTAATGAAAAAAGTCTTATTTGTATATCTCAAAAATTTAAGAAGTTTTAATCAATTTTCTAAGTGGTTTTTGTACGTTTTAAAAGAAAGTTCAAAACCATAGAGGGTTTTCCAGAAATGTCATTTTGTTTTTGCTGTCCGGTTATAAGGCAATGTCATTTGCAATACTACAAAATGAAATTTGTTGAAAACCCCATATCAACTTAAAGTTATACGTTTATTACTTGATTTTCTGCCATAGGGTGTTAAAAAAGACTTGTGTTCTTTCGTAATTTACTGTCAGTCCAAAGTTTTAAACTTTATCGTTAATTCGATAAATCGCATGAACTAAATAACTCTAGTAGCAAAATAATCCTCTGAGTATTTCAGGAGAAATTTAAAAAAATGTCAAAACTGAAAGTGTCTCTTCCATTATTTTAGGTATACGTGTAATTCTTCAATAGAAAAATAATAATAAAATATTTGCTTCATTTAGCTATTGAAGTTTAAGCATAGGTTTTAATGCCAAACGTTTTTTTTCTTCTATGTCATTGAAAAAATTTCAAACAATTGCGTACTAAGATTGAAGCATTTGATAACGCAGCATTAACTTCCTTTTTTTTGTTGCTAATTTTATTATTGTTGTAGTTGTTGCAGTTCATTTACGTCGCACTAGAGCTGCACAATGGGCTATTGGCGACAGTCTGGGAAACATCCCCGAGGATGATCCAAAGACATGCCATCACAATTCTGATTCCCCGCTTCGGAAGCCCAACGACCTGCACGCTAAGTCGAGCACTTTACGGTAGCACAGTTTAACGAGGACCGATACCGCACACTCTCGGTCCCTACGCAGACTGATCCAAGTGGTCACCCACCCGCTCACTGACCGCAGCCAGTGATGCTTGACTTCGGTGATCTGCTGGGAACCGTGTTTTAACGATCAGTCCACTGCGGGATCTATTTTTTTTTTATTTTTAATGCTATTAAAATATTTATTTCAGTTTATTTTACCTGCAAAACACACACTACAGAAGAAAAAAAGTTCAATAACAGTTGTATACAATGGGAAAAAAGGATAAATTTTTAAAAGCATTAAAAGTTTATCTAGGCAAATTAAAAATATCAGCGTCACTGAAAAAAACCTCTTTTTTTTTACATAAATTAAAAAATGGACTTACAAGTCGCTTCAATCCGTAAGTTGGGACTTTTTTTTTAAAAAAAAAAAAAACTGATTCTTATCAGAAAAATAATAAACTAGACAAATCTCTACAATGATGAACAACAAAAATATTTGGCCAAGTTGTAATAGAAACATAGTACTTAGCTATAAAGAAAATCATTTTTTAATGCGATGCTTTTTATTAATACATCGTTAACCAGCTACGAGTTAAGTCGTGTTTTCATGGCCGGTTGCTGACCGGCCTCGAATAATCTCGTGATGGGTTTTTTTTCTCTCAGAGCGCTGTAAGAGATCACACAGTGCAATTGTTAATCTGCATACATCAATCTGTGTCTCTCGCTTCTAAGACCCCTCAAGTTGCGTACTTTGCTGTAAAAAAAATTTCAACGATGACGAAGAATCTTTCAGTGAATTCTACACGGATTTTTTATTTGACCGTCTAAGTGATTTTGAATCAAATTGTTATGATTTGGAAAACAATACTGTATCAAGTCGAGAGATCTGACATTACGCCACCAAAATAACAATTAAAAAAAAAAATGGAAAAAAAAGCTAGAAAAAAAGAAAAAAAAGAAGGAATACAATAGTGAGAACTAATTAGAAGAAGAGTGGAACGAGCGTCATATCACACCAAACTTAGAGAATTATTCCTGTTCCAACTATTTATGAGCTTGGTGATGCGTCGACTTAGTAGTTTTTTTTAGTTTCGTCGTTACACAAACAAATTTGTACCACTCTCAAGTGAAAGAGTTACATAAAATATCTGCAAAAACGGTATCATGGACAGAAGTTACCACTAATGAAATAAGGAAGTTTCTTGGATTATTGATATTAATAGGCCAAACCAGGAAATCATATTGGATTAAAAAAAATAGTAAAAAAATTAAGTAAAAGAATCATCAATAAATATCACTAAAAGTAAAATGAAGGATTTTCAAGATTTGTGAAATGTTTGGTTTCACGTTTCATGAAACCGAGTTTATGACGAGCTTTGGAAATCAGATTGGTTCATTTTATTCTATATCTATCATTCATCAAAATACACTAAATGAAAATTATCCCGTCAGTATAATAAAAATATTCAATTGTGATAATTTGAGTAAAATCGTGTAAAACTAACTAAAAAACTCACAGGCAAAATACAAAATATTTTTGGCATCGTTGGCAAGATATTTTGGCGACATTTTGTATCGGCAAACCTTGCGCGGAATAAGAGAAAAGCGAGCTTCAAATCGTTAAAATGCATCGTATGTTTGAGTGTCTCATGTTTATCGTTACTTAGACAATTTTTCTCGCACCACGTGGAAAATCTATTTCTTATGTTGAATACAAGCTTTTTTAAGAACACATTTTGAAAGTTATGAATAAAAACACAGAATGACCAGCAACGCAATTCGAAGTATTCGGCGAAAGAAGTCCTCCTTATCCGAAGTCAAAATTGTAGTTTTGGGAGCGCCGGGAGTTGGAAAAAGTGGTAAGTCATCTACTCTTAAGCTACCTGAGCTTAAATGATGACATAAAAAATTTTTTTACACATATAGATTAGACAAATTTCCTAAATGTGATAAAGTATTTCAGAAATAAAAAAAAGAAAACCCATTTATCTTTTTTAATGTTTTCAGTGATTATATGAAAAATGATATATTTTGCGCATCTTTATAACGTTTCTTTATGTTTTAGATATGGAACAAAAAATCTCTTGAATCAAAACCATAAATTTGTCTAAAAGATAATTTGAGTTTTTTACCTGATCTGAATTTTTCGCTTTGTTAAGACATGAAATTTGTGTCCAATATATTGCAGAAAATTTAAATTTGTACGGCAGTTGCTAAATGAATGTTTTAAGAGGATAAAATAAATCATGGCTATAAAAACTTTAAAAAGTAAATATTTTTTTAAAAGAAATTTATTTGAATATCTACACAATGTACAAATTTTGTATTGAAATAATTCAAATTTTATAAGCGAAAAAGAGTAGAAACCTACTATAAAATTATTTTTACACACCCGAGCATTCTACCATGCGAAGAGAAATAAGTTCTGTTAATTTGCTAATAATATACCCTTTAAGAAGATTTATTTATTTCTATACTCTAACCGTGCATTTGTTTACATAATGCATACTTATAAAATTAAAATAACGTTAACCACGTCATTTTCTGCCTGGTATTGACAATATTATCGACGAATTTCGTATATATATATATGAAAAATATCCTTTTTTAAAAAAATAATTAGTTAATAATTATCTATCTTTAAAACAGCTCGCTATGAGCTTAATTTATTTCTAAATACTCTTATCATGAATTAGTTCACAGAATGCATACTTAAAAAATAATTTTTTTTATGTCAACTCTGCCAGGTATTTGCAATGTTAATTTCTTTGGTTAAAACTTAGCGTATGAATTAACATTTTTTCATATAATTCGTTTATCAATCTTTAAAAATACTCGTTTTTATATCTAACTATGCATTAGTCTACAGGGTGTATACTGGAAAATGAATAATTTTATGTCTTTTCCTGATATTTACCCTATTATCTAATTCTTATTTAATGGATTTCTTTTTTCATAAAAAAATATTCAATTGTGGCACTTGATAATATAATTTATCTTTAAGAAAACTAGTTATTTCTTATAACTAATTCTTACAACTCAAATGACGCATTAGCTTACGAAATGCAAATTTTAAAAAAAGATATTTAAAAATTTTGTTTAATAGTAAATCAAGAAATAGTCACTCTAGCCGCTTTACTTTGATGTCGACTTGATGTGACTCTATTTATTCCCTTATTTAAAAGCGTAACGCCAGTAAGAATTAGGATATTTTTTGAATGTGAATAATAAATTTTGATAGAGATTTTAATTTTTTTTATCTTTGAAATATTTCAAACAATAGCTATTAAAATTTATTTAGTATAGAAATTCTTGCATATAAAATATATTTAATTGATTTGTACCTCTTTGTACGAATAACAATGAAGCATTACATATATTTATTTCATTAAAATCTAGAGCTCTTAAAAATTTATATGTATAAATGGATTAACAGAAAGTACATTTTTAGTGTTTAAAAATATTTAAAAATTTATTGGATTGTAGCGAAGCACGAAGTTCTGGGAAAAGATTAAAATACATTATTTGAAATAATTTCTCTGAATTTTCTCAACAATTTTTTTTTTTCTTGAATCGCTTAGAATTTCTTTAAATTCTTATATATCTTAACCTTAGAAAAGTAGTTTCCTTTAAAATCAGTAGAATATTCGTATTCAAAAATTGTTTCACCCTGTATATTTAATAGAACATTTGATAAATTTTTATTTAATAAAATAATGAATAAAAAATTTATAAAATTTTAATAAAATAATAAATTGTAATAAAAATTTTTTAAAGTCGACAATACGTCTGAAAGTGATAAAATCAGTATTTAAATTCTCTTTAAATGTACAATAATTATAACATATTTCTTAACACAAATTAATTGATAAAATAAAAATTATCTCTTTGAAACCGTTCTATAATTTATGTACAGTGCGCAAAAAAATAAAATGGACCACCCTAAATAACTTTTATTCTAATGATCAGATCTTTGCGTTTAAAGATTCATGAATGGTTATAGGGGGTGACCCTCAAATATGCTAATTAATCAGTGCAGATGATATTTTAAGTTCAGACACAAAAACGAACTTTCTCTGAATAAACATACCTTTTTTTTCCGACGAAATCGGGTTTCTGTCCCCCAAAATAAAGGTGGTAGCCGCAATCTGGGAAATATGGCCCCCATAGTTTAATCAGGAGAGAGAGGACCTTTTAATGTTAATTTTACTTTTTGCGTATTTCGTCATGTCTCAAGAACTTTTTAAGCGAATTGAAACATTTTTGCACACATTTATAAAATTCGTTTATCCGAAGATAATTTTATGCGAAATAAATAAATTAAAATTTTAATATTTATTATTTTTTATTTTGTTTAATATTAGTCGGGAAAAATTTGATTCGTATGGTATAAAATTTTTTGCATCATTTTAAAGTACGTAATTTTTTCATGGCAAAATCCAAAATTTGAGCAAAAATCGGCAACCTGCAACTTGTATTTTGCTGCTCTCAAATTTTGAATTTTGCCATGCATAATTACATATTTTAAAATGATGTAAAAAATTATGTACTTCACTCTTCAAAATGTTTTCGACTATTAGTAGATAAAATACTAAATACATACGAAAATTTATTTTTTTCTGCATAGAATTATCTTCGGATAAACGAATTTTTTAAGTGTGAGCAAAAATGTTTCAATTCGCTTAAAAAGTTCTCGCGACATGGCGAAATAAGCAAAAATTAAAATTAAGGGCTCGAAACTTTGAACCCCTCCCCTGATTTAACTATTGCGACCGTATTTTCCAAATTGTATTATAGGGGTCAGAAATCTGAATCCGTCGAAAAAGGTATGTTTTTTTCTAAGGAGAGTACGTTTTTGTGCCTGATTTCCTAACTTAAAATATTGTCTGTACTAATTAACATATGAGGTCCCCCCCTTGACCCATTAACATGAAGATCCGATCATTAGATTTAAAGTTATTTGGAGTGGTCCGTTTTTTTTATTTTGCTTGCTGTACATAGACAATCTGAAAGACACACCTGTTAGTCTAGAAGTTACTTGTCGTATGCTCTGTAGATTCATAAAAATTAAACTCCTTGGTCTGTATTTCGTTTTTTAACAATCATTTTTTAAGCGTAACGAAATTACTCAATTTTGACGAAACGCTAACTTGTCGAAACCATTCTGTGTGGTCTCAGAACCCACAGTAACATGGTTCCTTGAAGATCACCGAAGTCCAACAATAAAAGAAAAATGTCAGTAACACTGTAATCAGCGTGCGAAGACACCGATGATTTCGGTCCTCGTTAAACTCTTGTAACCGTAAAGTGCTCGTAAAGTATAGTTCGTTCACCAGGAGTTGAGACTTGGCTCCACCTCCTCGGACGCAGAGTTCATTTCAGCGCGGGAGTTAGAAGAGAAACATCTCCGTTGTTGAAATTGAGACAACCCTTAATTTGCGCCAAACACAAAAAGTGAATTCTTTTTCAGTCACTTACTTTGCTTTGTCATTTGCTATTATACCTTTTGTTACACTAGCTAATTAAATATAGTTTAAATTTAAAAACTGCTGTTCTCCCAGCGAAATGGCTCATAAAGGACAAATTATTCACTCAAAAGAAAGAAATATCATAAAAAATGGTGCAAAATATCATCAAATTTATGAAATATTTATTGTTAAGAAAATGCACATAAAGTTTGCGAAATAAATATTCTTGCCAAACAATCGCCAAATAGCAACATTGTTCAGGATTGCTCACAACCTTCTCCCTAAAATAGCGAAATAGTATCGTCGCATACCACGTGATGAAGGCGGAGCCAAGTGCCAACTCCTGGTGAACGAGCTATACGCAGGTCACCGATCTATCTACCAAAGCTGGGTAACCTTACTTTTTGCAGAGGATTAAAATTGTTTCCCGATTCTCGCCAATAGCTAATTGTGCAATTCTCGTGAAACTTACTACTATTACTACCTCTCCAGAGATGCGAACTGCTCCGGACGTGCCATAATAATTTAAAAAACGGTAAACAACTTCAAACTAAAATTGCCATGATTTGACTAATTTTGCATACTTTTTTAGTCCCGCAGTGGACTGATCGATAAGACACGGTTCCCAGCAGATCACCGAAGTCAAGCATCACTGGATAGCCAATAATTAAATTC
>NC_092214.1:317563-435501 GCF_043381705.1 Parasteatoda tepidariorum
AGGATTCGTGAGAAGCTCATCATCAGGGATGTTTCCCAGACCGTCGCCAATAGCCCATTGTGCAGCTCTAGTGCGACGTAAATTAACAACAACAGCATACTCTTTTAACAGTATCGCAAGACTTCACTGAAATAAAGTGGTGAATCAAATAGCCCTTCGAAATATTTAGAAATAGTGGTGGATAAAAACCTAATAAATTGAATTAATTAAACCAAGAATTATTACACGTTAATTAACTACCACTCAGAAATATTTATTTGCTGTCCGGAGTAAGTTGGCATTTTTGCCTCGCTAAGCAGTCTGGAATTTTTTTTCTTGTTAATTTGTTACACTGAATTGCAGGTTGATTTGTTAATCGTGTGTGCTGTTCATGAACTTATTTGCTGATATTCCTTTTGTGTATTTCTAATCAATTGTCTTAATCGATATTACGAATTTCAAATCCAAATTTAATCCTTCAGATCGTATTTTCATCAATGTTTGCTGGAAGCTTTTCCAAGGAAACTCGTTCGTAAAAACAAAAAAAAAATAAATTGCGTATTTTATTTTTTATTTTTCGTGTAGACTTATACTACTTATACCAAATATTTTCCAAATACAAACATTACTTTACTTTAAACGCATTAAATTATAATTTTTTTTTCCGCTAACAATGCATTTTATTATAATTTCCCCCGACTTTTTGTCATAATTTCTAAGTAAGCTATAATTTTCAGCATTTTATTATTTCATGAACTGAAAAAAAAGAATGTGTGTTACTATACCTCAGTTTATAAGCTAAACACCACTCGTTTCAACTACAATATTTTTCAAAGATAACTTAATATTAGAAAAAAATATATATTTAATGATCCCTATCGAAAGTTTATAATTTTATGAGTCAAATGATTCAGGGAGGTTTGAAGATCTTTTGAAAGCTTTAGCAAATTAAGAATTGGTGAAAAAATTTATTCTCATCACTGTACAGGTTTATTGAAATCTACAGCGATGGACAAAATATAAATAAAGACGAACTGCGTCGTCTGAAGAAATGAATGTTTTGTATTGTTAACGCTTTATTTGTTAAGACATTTATGTGGCAATATTGCTGAAAATCAAGATATGATGTTTATGTCTCACTAGAGCTGCTGAATGGGTTATTAGTGACGGTATGGGTAGTCCGAAGATGACGCGATATCACAATTTTGATTCGCAGAGAGGATAGCTCTCTCTAGTCCGACGACCTAGCACTTTTCTACAGAACAGTTTAACGAGGATCACAATCTGTCTCTTCGTCGTCTGATCAAAGTGGTCACCCACCCAATCACTGTCCTCTACCAGTGATGCTAGACTACGGTAATCTATTAGGAATCGTCTTACGATCAGTCTATTGCGGGACTCCTATTGTGGAGAACTACATTTTATTAAAAAAAAAAGTGCAGCAAAAAAGAATAAACTAATGGATACAAATAAATTGATATCGTTAATTTATATAAATAACTGAAAATATCAGCAGTTGTTTTTATAAGATATGATATAAATTTATAACAGCGTTACGTTGACAGGAAGTCTTTACAGTTTAAAATTCATCGACTGAGGGTCTGGAAGACCAGGAAGCTAATTTATAATCCAGCGGCCTTTCGAGATTTTCTTCCTGGCTGCAATTATAATGCAACCTTTTATTTCTTCTAAAATATGTTACCTAAACTGAAAAAAAGTTTTCTCTTTTTTAAGGAAATGACAAACTGATGAAATCGATAAAAGCCGCTGATTGGAAAATCTAGATTCGTAATGATTGTGGTTAGTCAAAATAGTGTGGTTGAATAAAGCACAAAGAAAAGCTTAGAAGTGGACATACTATAGTTTCGGGTCTATAGAACCGGTTTTTAAGCCCTTTTTTTTAGATACAAAAGATTAGAAATGAAGTTCAATAACAGTTAAAAAGCACATATTCGAATTGCTTGTTTCGTAGTAATATTATATTAAAAATATCGAATTTTTTTTTAAAGCAACAAGTACCAAAAAATAGACTGAAAAATAAACTGACGATGGTTTAAATAAATGGCGCCAAAGGTTAGGATTAAAACGCAGAATTTTATAGCATTGGTTAAAAAATATCACAATTTTTAAAACCCCGTGGAAAAGCGTACTAATGACTGTTGGAAAAAACTTTTAGATTAGCGAAGAAATTAGAGCAAATAAAGCTCACATTTAAATGTAGGATACGAATGATTCCTACATGCTTCAAATTACTTAATTGAAAAATTATGTTTAACAACACTTTAATGATGGGGATTTCTGAGGATGTGACGAAGTGTCAAAACAATTCTTAGTTATCCTTTCGAATCACAGGATGATGGGGCAAGTAGTAGATAGGTTTCTCAGTTTTATCAGCGACAGTTTCAACAATTCCTAATCTTAAATATTCTTCTATAACTTCATTATAATCTGAGTACAAGTGGGGATCTTTAATGCATCTACTAATCAAGGAACGTAATCTTTTTTCAGCATTAAAATAATTGTGATTCAAATTAACACTATCGTGTTTCCAAGGAACTTCATACCTGTTATCTTTAATGTTTAAATTTGACCTTAAATTTTGATAGGTTTCATTATTGGAAATACTTTTATTAGAAGTTTCATCCCTTATGCCGATCGATTCCAGTTCCCAAAGGGATTTAATCTAATTTGGTGTTCAATTATCATCTTCCATGTCCTTACAAATAATGGCATTCAAAACATTAACTGGTGTTGATTCATTTATTAAGAGGGTTTGAGAAACCGGACCCCGAACAGCCCATCCCATATGAGTTTCTATTAACATTATAGAACTACTTAAGCGTTTCGTTTTTCCAGTCACTATTTTCCAAAAGTTATTAAACGTAAAAAGTTATTAACTATTAAAATATCTATTTTTTGTGGATGATCATCACAGTCTGAAAGTTTAATGTTTAAAGAATCAATTTGCTTAATGAATTCTTTACTAGAAGCTTCAATGAATGCACCACATATTTCGGGTGATTCTAAAGCATCAATCCAAATTTTTTCGTATCATCAACGTTACACAAATTAAATCGAAATTTAGATCTAACATAGTTAATTGAATCAGTGCTGCCAAATGTATGTTAATAGTTTCTTTTCCAACTATGCGTAAATTTAAATTACTGCAAACTTGTCCATGAATAAATGTTCTTTCACTGCCTGAATCTAATAAACATCGAACTGGGTTCTCATTAGGGGTAACAACAACAGCTTTAAATGTTGACATAAAAATAGTTTTATCGTTTGTTTCATTTTTAAGAACAATAATGACAGAAGTAACAACAGTATTTGTATCAATAACGCTAGTTTGGAAATTATTATTGTCTGTAGAATCAATTTTATCACATAAACCCTTTCTACGTTTTTTACTATGGCAATTAGTACATTCTACATTTGAATGTAGCAAGAAAAACATCTTCCTTTCTGTTTTAACAAATTTTGCTTTTGATTTAAATTATAGTACTTGCAATTATCAGATACATGATTTCCTAATTTTTCACAAGAAATACAAAATTTCTCAGTCGTAGCATTCAAAATGGCAATACTTTGTCTTTTATCTTTATTATCAAGAGAACGATTAAATTTATTCAACTTATGTTCTTGCTGTTCAAATTTTTATTTTATTTTATTATTTTCACATTGCGTTTCCGACAAAAGCTATACTCGCTCAAGTGATTCAACTTCTGTTTTCAAAAATGTTAATAAATCGCTGATTTTATTTTTATCCGAACTGTGATTTCGCGTAAATAATAAAATATCATTCGGAAGTGCCTTGATCAAAATCGGAAACAAAAGTGTTCCATAGATATCTGGTTCAATACCAAGGTTTTTCAATGAATTAATTTGTAAATCTCAAATATCATAAATATTCCTCATCGAATTCAAATTCACATCTCTAGAACTGCGACATGGCGCCATAGGCAACAGCGTAGACATATGTCTGTCTATAATCAAATCCTTACGCCCGAACTTTTCTTCTAATATTTCAATTGCTGAGTCAAAATTTTCATCAGTAGTCAATAAACCATCGATCACTTTTTCGCCATCTGGTTAAATACGAGTTTTTCTATTTCAGACAATGAATTATTTTCATGAATGGAAATCTTAAATCTTGCCCGAAATTCAGGCCATTTAATTATACCACCATCAAACTGTTCAATTATTAAGTGGGACAATTTAATGTTATTGGATTTCGTTTCGTTATTAATGTTTATGGATGAGGCGTTATTAGATACCAATTGCGTAGAGGTTAGTTTTGTTTTAGCTATATTTAATTTATTCTTACACAGTAATATTTTCTCTTTATAATTTTCGACGGAAGTTAATTCCTTTTCCAAATCTTCGGTTTTCGTTAAATCAAAGATTTTTGTATTCAGTTCATTAAAGTCTTTTTCAGATAATAAATCTAAACAATCAATGTCCTCAACCTTTAAGTCAGTATTAACTAACATAGTTTCAATTTTATTTATGAGTTTAGTAACAGCTGTTCTGTTTATACTTCTAGCAGCAGTATATTTTTCAATTTTATAACAATGTCCAATATTTTTACTAACAAGTAAATCAAAAGTTTTCGCTCTCCTTTACATTCGGTTTCTCGGGTTTCTTGCACCATAGTAAAATTTAAATTTTCAACGTATGTCGGATTTTGTAATAGCCTGTTTTCGATAGAATGTGATTATATTTTATTTTTATTTCGGTTTCTCAATAATTGTTGCAATTCAATACTATACATACGTATGCATAGATTTGGAATATCAATTTCAGGAATGTTAGGGATATTTATCAATATTTTTAATATATATTTTATAATAATACGAATACGTAGTCAACATTTTTAAGCATCTTAAAATTTCTCAACATATCTTATATATCGTCTTAGTCTTAAAATATTATTTTTTTTATTTATATGTCCCCGCTTGTTTCGCAGAACTATTTTACCAACTATTTAATTAAATTTTAGCAATTTTAAAAATCTTATTCGTTATATTTTTTCTTCAATATACTAATAAATTTTTTAAGTACTTCAATTTAGGTTTTCCTTTAAAGTAAAATTCCTTCTTAAATTATTGCCAAGTTCTAATTAAAAGAAAATTTAGAATTATTGCCTGCTAGCTGAGAATTAAATCTTGTGAAGAAATTAAATTATCCTGCTGTTTAAAATTATTCAATGCAAAACAGCTTACTATTTGCTAAACATACTGTTTCTTAGAAATACGAAGATTGTCTTTTCGTTACTTGTAACTTCAACGTAATCTAAAATGTTTTATACGTCATTGTAAGGACTATAAAAAAACACTAAGAGCTGCCGAATACGTCAAAATCGTCTTAAAATATCTCAGTATCTTATGTTGTCCTAACATCTTTAATTTGAAATTAAATTTTTAATTACTTGGCCACGTGTGATTCGCAGAATTATTCAACTAATTATTTCATCAGATTTTTTACTCTTTCTTTATGCTAAAACATAGATTTTTTTCAGATAAACTTTTTTGTTCAACTTTTATTGGTACTTAAAAGTTTTCCTTTAAATTAACACTCGCTGTAAGTAATTGCTAAATTTTCTTCCGAGTCTCAGAACTATAACCAGTCAGCTGATAAGAATTTAAAAATATTTTCTATGTTAAAATTAAGCAGCGCAAAATGGACTGATCATAATAAATAAGTGCACCCTTTTCTCTAAGATTGAACAAAGAAATTATTTATTTACTTTTGTATATAGTCAATAATAAAGTAAGTTATGTAAATTTGATTTTATTATGAAATCTTCGTATAAAGGAAGTAAAAACAACGTAAAAAACAGGAATAATTTCAGGAAAAAAGTTCATAGATTCAAATTTTAAAAGCTCAGAGAATCAGAAAAAATTTATAGATTCAAATTTTCTTTTCAAGGGAGATTAAAAAGAAAAAAATCTTAGTTTTTTGTCCGAAATCCGCTGAAAAATTGTGTATTGCTTGAGAAACTTCACGATATTTTCCATTAACTATTAATAAATAAACCTCTCCGAGCAATCACAGAACATTATTTCAATTTTTTCAATTGTCTGAACTTAGTTGCTTAGCAATGGAGTAAAATTGGTATTCCTCTCTTGAATTAGTCTATGGGTTATCTTAAAATATTCATTCATGGCGGCGACTTTGCTTGGTCGTTTTTTGGGACTATCGCCAAATATATGTAACTTATTATCCCTCCAATTTATGATCCAATCTTTTCGAACTTCTATCTGCCCCCCTGTTTTGAAGGTCAAGAATCCAAATATGGAAAAAATGTTTATTTAGAAAAAGTGCGTTTTTGTGTCTGATTTCGTAACTTAATTAATAGTTAGCACTAATTAGAATGTTTGAAGTCATCCCCAGAAACCATTAAGATTGACACTTAGTATGTGAAATTCCGATCATTAGAAAGAACAGGGTGGCCACCCACCTGGAAAACCTTGAAAACCTGGAATTATCAGGGAATTTTTTAATACTGGAAAAAAACTTGAAAAAATCAGGGAAATTTGGATAAAAACCTGGAAAAATCAGGGAATTTTAAAGAAAAGCTGGAAATTTTTTTCTTAGATATTTTTTTAATTTCACTAATTTAAATTATTTACTAATTTTCTTAATTTAAATTATTTCATCCATTATACCCACATTTTTTAGACGGAAATGTGTCTCCAAGCAGTTAAAATGTTATCAACTTAACTATACTTTGCTTGCATCAAAATTTGCTCCATTATACCAGAATGCCGAATAAAATTCTCCCATAGTTGCTAAACAAATGTAGAAATCTTTGATCTCTATGGAGACTATGCGACTGCGCAATTTAGGAAACGCAAAGATTGTGGTGGACGTGGAAGAAGGGGTTAGGATATTTGCTTCTATTTTTAAATTCAGTCCGTGGGCAAACTTGAGCCATTTATGGCTCAAGTTTGCTTCGATGCTTTAGTGGTAATTTTTTTCTACTTTGACAAAATGAGTCAAAATGTCTTTGCACTTCAACTTCATAAAAATATCCAAAGATTAGTAGGGTATAATTAATAATAGATTTTATATTGCACTCTTTCTCTGAAAGCTTTTGTACTCCCATTCAAAGAAATCTGTAAATTATTTTTTTTCACCAAACCAACAAATCAGTTTTTTTACAATTGCTAACATCAATGTTTGTCTACAAATTGTTGCATTAATGCTAATTTTTTCTATTTCATTTTTACCTTTTATGATATATTTTAATTTAAAAGAGAAGTATTTTTTTAGAACTAACTATATATTAATATTTAATTTTACTGCTTGTTGATAAATATTTGATTTTTAATTCAAAATTTGAATTATATAGTTATCAGTAAAAAGCTGACAAAGACTAAGGAATGTATAGGAATCATAAAAAATTATGTATAAACATAAAATATAATTTTTTTTTATTCGTACGTGTTTAGTCGGAAGTAGGCAAACGAAACTTATGTGTTTTGTTCTGCGCTGTACAAGATTCTTGTTGTTAAAACAAAAACAATTAACTATACTAAACTAAAAAACTGTGTGTTTAGATTGGAATTCTTTAAATGTTTTAATTTCAAATAAGGAAAAAAATCAAAAAAGTATGAAATTTAAGGAATTTTTCTTTTCTTTTCTTTAGAGTATAGAACAAAAAATTACACAATTTTGCATTTGTGGCATTTATTTTTGTATTTTGAATCTCTGAAAATAAAAATGCTAATTCAGAACAACATTATTTAAAAATTTGTCTTGATATATTGGTTTAAAGAAAATGTTATCAATGAATTTTATTAAAACACTGGTAAGATAAAATACAGTATAATGTAGTATACAGTACAGCTTTATATTGAAGTGTAATTACAGTGACTCACAAAAGTGTTGGTACACTTATGACTTTCAATGAAATAAGACTATCCATTAATTAAAATGAATATTTCAGAATGGATATTTAAAAATAAAAAATGTATTCTAATCTTAACAAAACTGTATGGAATATTTTAAAAACGAAGGAAAAGTTTATTTTGAAGAAATCAATCATCAAAAAGTGACAAAAACTTTAGCCCACAAAAGCCATTGTACACTTTCAAAGAAAAAACAAAAACTCTGTCTTAGTAAATATTCTAATTTTTCATTAAATTAAAATTTAGTAGTTTCCTTTCTCATCTACTATAGCTTTTATAAGCCAGTAAATATAAAGTAATTTTTTTTTGTCGGGAGAAATTTGTTCGGAATATTTTTAAAAAAATTTTACAGAAATTTTTGCAACACTCTACTGCGAATTTATGAATTTTTCCACAAATTTTATAATTTTAATCTCTGATATGAAGTCCTCCTTTTATGCATTTTATCACGTATTGCATAGTGCATACCTCTTATGATGACAAATAATCAAATTTTGTCTATTGTTTTATTAAGACCACGAGCCGTTTTTAAATAATAAAATATTACGGAGTTAGTACGCAAAAATTAAAATATAATTTTGCTATCATAAGTTTGATACTAAATTGCAAAAAAATAAATAAAAAATTAAATGAATAATAATTAAATAAAAATAAAGCAATTGAAGATAATTCTGAAATCCGAAAACATTTAACTGTCCGATGGCTTTCGTGGGGTAAAATTTTTGTTACTATTTGATTATTGATATCTTAAAAATTAACTTTTGCTTTGTTTTTAAAATATTCCATGCAGTTTTGATAATAATAGATTACTCTTATTATCAAATACCCATTGTTAAGTATTCATTTTAATAAATGAATTTTTATTTCCTATTTCAATCAAAGTTATAAATGAGGGAACACTTATGGGAGCCACAGTAAATATAAAAATTTATTGATATATAATCACCTGAAACGGTTTTCCTTTACTTAATGAAAATATATTAAACAATACTTAAACAAGGTTTTATTGGTCATTCTGTTTTTGCCATTTTGTAGGTACACTTTGAGCAAATACTACTTAAAGTAACACATTAAATTCAATAAAAACAATTAAAATTATTCAATAAAAACAATATATTCTGCAAGCTAAACATATTATTTTCTCCACGTCTTAATTTTTTAAAAATTAATGTTGTACCAAAACATTAAAAAACAAATTCTTGTCAAAAAATTTTTTTTTTCAAGATATGTTAAAAAAAATGACTTGTTGAATTAAATATTTTATAATAACGACACTTTTCTTGTACATGTCCTACACTTTATAAGCAAAAAAACACGGACCTGGAAATTTTAAAATTTTTACCTGGAAAACCTGGAAATATCAGGGAAATTTGAAATCTGATTTGAGTGGCCACCCTGAAAGAAAGTTATTCAGGGAGATAGCTTTTTTTCGCTCTGTATAATACTTAAAAATACTCTATCCTTAATTTTCTCTTTAAATATTGATAATAGTCAAATAAAAACTTCATTTGCTTTCGAAAAAATGTTTTTCAAAAGTAAGTACCTATTTTCATGCCTCGCTTCACGTAAATGATGAAAATATATCAAACGCAAAAATGAAAATAAAGTTGAGAAAAGAAAAACCACTTTAGCAGAGCCACTTTGGTAAACCATGACAATAGGCTCTCGTTGATTTGGCAACTCATCTTGATGCTGTGGAACACTGTTTCATTCATACCTGCCCTGATTTGACTTTATTTGCAAAGTTTTTTGTTGGATTTCATCACCTCTGAATAGTGCTCGCTCAGAACCTGATCTTCTTAATCAGTACCTTCCCATGACTACTGCTGCCAACAATCATGTACAATGGATAAATTTCTCCACAATATCGCGGAAGGAAAATCCACCCTCACAATGCCCTATCACACGACCACGTTAAAAGTCAGTGAGCTGTTTCTTCATCTTCTTACAGGCATTCTTGACTTACATCAACTCAAGTATGCCAAAAATGAACGAAAAATAACGCTTACGAACAGTAGAACAAGTAGAACACGTATTTAAAGCAACCTTGATTTGAATGTTCACAGTGGCACTACCAAACTTATGCGCCCATTGCGAAATTTAAATAGACATCATATTTTAGTTGTAGAAACAAGCCCGCCAAATTTATCTGGCACAAGTTGGGATTTTTTTTTAAGTCAGTGTATTTCCTGTTTCAAACATGCTTGTTTTCCTTATTAGCCTCTTGAGAATGAGCGCCTTTATTTGAGCGCTTGAAATGTCTACTTTTTCCATCTGACTGCAAGCAAATGAAATTCTTATGGCATCTTACACTAAGAATTTAGAAAACTTTGTTAAGGTATATTATTTTCAGCATAAAAATTCTGCTTGAATATAGGTTTATATAATGCAAATAAAATAACCATTTAACAGTTATAATATATGGGTCATTCTCACAAAAACAGTCATTTTCATGTCCCCAGTATATTTTATGTTTGTTTTACAGCTTACGAAGAAAAAAAATTCAGGGAAAGTGTCCTTCAGAATGCAAGCTAACAAAAGAATAAAAATAAAATTATCAATTTTTATTTTTTATTTATTTTAGGTAATTAAAATATACCAATATGTCATTCCCTCACTTGTCCCCACTGCTGATTTAAAAAAAGAAAAAAATTGTTTCTGAAATAAAAATTTTTTTTTTACAAATTCGTGTTTTTTATTTCAGAATACTGAAATATAGAATTCAGAAAATCAATTTTAAATTTAATTTCTGATAAAAATATTAACACAGCACTATTTTAAACTTTGTCCCCAGTGTTTCGCGTCATTCCCTCACAACAATGTTCTTATCACCTGCAATCTTCTTAGAATAAAAATATTTTAATAAAAACTTCAGAAGTTAACAACTGGCATCATAGAACAAAATTGCAGTATGTTTCCATCTTCAACTTAAAGAAGCTTTGCTGTGGAATAAATTTGAATGAATCAAACCAGGTAAAATTTTTTACATTTGTCATTCCCTCATGTCATTTTTTAGAGTAAAATAAAATACAACTTCATCGAGAAAGTGGATAATTATATGTTGCTTTCTTGTATGAATATAATTGTATGTGATTGACTTCAGAAATTAATTAGGCCTAACTGTTATTTTTAAATTTTATTGAATTCGTCATTCCCTCACTAGTGTATAAAGTGAGGGAATGACGCTGAAGTGAGGGAATGATTCAAGATGAGTATATTATTAAATTTTTTTTTGTTCAATCGTGCCAGCCAATTTTATTTCCCAAACCTGTAAAAACTATTAAATATATAAGACTAAATTATAATAAATATTAGATATACTTAGTATGTTATCATTTTCAAACTTTAGGTAGATGTAACTTAGATAAAAACATGTATTAAAATAAAATATCATTCCCTCACTATTAGTGTCATTCCCTCACTTTTTAAATAGTGAAAATAATTAATTTACTTATTAATTAATTTGAAAAATAAATTAAAAAATTAATAAATTAATTTATTAAATTAATTAATTTATTTATTAAATTAATTAATTAATTATTAATTATTATAAATTAATTAATTATAAATTAATTATTTAAAAAATTAATTAATTTAAATATTAAGTATAATTTATAGGATATATACTTTCTTTATAATGTCATTACATATTTCTATTAATATAAAAAGTTTCAGAGCTTTTTATTCACTTTACTTTTTTGGGATTTTATGAACTGAAAAATGACAGTTTTCGTGAGAATGACCCATATAAGCAAGATAGTGTGTTATCGCACTGTCAGGAAGTTTTGTATGTAAGAAAATTCATATATTATTTTCCTCAACTTTCCAGCTTTTTACGGGTTTCCATCAAATTTCTGATACGGATATCACACAAGAGAAAAATATGAGCTACCAAAAGCGAACTCGATCCTCAACTCTAAAGGCAGTTGCCGATAGGGTTGCTTAATTGCCCGAACAGTTGCTCGTAGCCGTTTTTTGTTCTTGCGAAGACTTTAGATATTCTCGTCTATTTCCTGATAATCCTTTAATATTGATGTCAACTATGGAGAATGGAAATGCAGAATCATTTGGTCAGATGGATGCTATGAAAATCTTATAAGCATTAGAAGTAAGTTTTATGAATTGTTTAATTTACTATTATCACAAATTTTGCTTTTCAGAACATTAGGCTTTTATTTAATGCATAGAATATTCCTTATTATTTCAACGCTTGTAATCTATAAATTCTTTAGGTTGTAAGTGAAAACTTTGTTACATTTTAAAAGAAGAAAACAATTATATTTAAAGAATAGTACTTGAATTGTTTTTAAGTATTTATTATTTATGATTTTAATTTAAAATTTGAGTAAAATTAAATAAAATAAAAATTAATGTATAATTTATTAAATTTAAATTTCTGGTTATAATTTATATGTTCATAGAATATAATTTAGGCTAATGCAATAAATGTAAAAGGGTAAATTTTAGTTAGTATTTTAGTATTTTGTAAGTATATCAAATTTTGACTTGGCAGTAACAATTTGCAATATGAACTATTCCATTTCAGCTAAAGCAATGTTCTATCCGCTGCATTCATAATTTTTAAGTATAGTTGTTTAAAATGAATAATGTACTTCATAAATGAATAGAACATATTTTAATTATTTTCGTTATAAAAACGTCTTTGATAAAACTTCTTAAACTGTTAGCCTTTTTAAATAAAAGCGATTGTTTACCATGAATAGTTTTCAATAACTGAACATTCGAAATCTTTTCATTAATTATCACTCAAAATTTATATATATAGTACTATCGATATTTCAAAGGGACGCCGACGAAATTTTTATCTTTTGAGATAAAAAATTCAGAACTAAATATGTTCTAAAAAGTTGAAAAATATATAGTAAAATATTTCTCTAAAAATTAGTCATGAAACGTGAGAATAACTACTAATAAGTACGGAATGGTAGTTTAATACTGGTCTAAATATAACAATGATAATTTTATTTTTAAGAGTCAAAAATAATTAAGCTTTAAATAGAAATGAATCAGTTTACAATAACATTGCAATTTTTCCGAAAAAATTCATTTTCTATTTCGAAAAAATTTCGTCATAACAAGGTTTGGAGAAGAAACTCTTCGACATAGGAATTGAAATTAACATTAAGTAAATATATAATAAGAGGAAAAGTATTTTTTGATATAACATGATAGCGTGAGTATACTATATATATATAAAATATTTACTTAATGGAAGTTGGTCTGCATAATTCTTATTTATTACAGGATTCCTCAGAATGGAATGTTTGTCACTGTCTTTCAGAGTAAAACAAAATACTGTCATGAAGATCCCTGTAGCAGAATCTTTAGGTAAGATTAAAAAATGTTGCTTGTTCGGAAAGATAATATTTATTTTCAGTAATGTTAAAAAAATTACTTTAAAAATTAATTCTTATTCAACGTATAATTAGTATTACTGATCTGAAAAGTCAATCAGGTAAAGTACAATTTTCGAATTAATTTGCAGAAAATTTGTTTATGCTTGATACGTATATGCTGTTTAGACTTAAAATATAAAAAAAAAATAACATTAAAACAAAAAATGAAATAATGAATATTTAGTGAAAATATGAACCAGTAAAGTATACTCTGAATCGGTAAAAATTGTCAAAAGTTTTTAATGATCATTAAATTATTCAGCTATCAATAGAGATCCAACTTTTATAAATTTCTTGCTGGTTGCTTTAAGATAAATTTAATTTTCAGGAGAAATTTAAATGTTCGTGTAGTTCACGGCAGATGCTTTGAATGATGAATTGCTACACATTTCCTACATTGGCGCGTTAGACGGAAAGTATATTAATATTGCACCACTTCCGAGTACTGGAATTATAAAAAAACATTTTAGCCTTGTTATGCTGGCATTGGTGGATGAAAATCTAAATTTTATATTGACGTGGGAACCAATGACAGGATAAGTGATGGTGGCGTGTGGAACAAAAGCACACTAAAGAAATTCTTTGAAAATTCCTGAAACGGAATTACACTCAGAAACGAACGTTTTTGTGGTAGATGATACTTTTCCTTTCAACATAAACATTATGAAACCCTATCCAGGAAGTGTTGAGCGCAGGCTTTTTAATTACCGCTGATCAAGAGCTCGGATTGAAAATGCATTTGGCCTTTTAGCTTCTCGTTTTCCAAGCAAAGATACAGACGCATCATATAAAAGTTGTATTGGCAACCTGTGCTCTCCATAATATTTTGAGGTAATGGTTCATAGATTTGTATACTTCTCCCAACAAGTTTAGACATAGAAGATTTGTAAAATCTGAAATATTATGCGAAAAAAACAATATATTTCATAACTTCCATAGAAGCCCAGCTAATGGTACTATAGTAGCTAAAAACATTCGAAATCGTTTTATGGAATAATTTAATGGGCCTGGAGCAGTTTCATGGCAAGGAACGATTTGCATTAAGTTAATATTTAAGTTCAGTTTTATTAACAGAGAATTTTGGCAGAGTAGATTGTAAAATATTTAACTTTAAATATTTTAATAAATTTTTTTAAAATCAAGAATACAAACTTGAGCATCTGTATCTTAATTGCAAGGTTTAAGAAAATTTTTAAATATTTATCTCATTGTTTCCATTTTTTAGTTCATTATTTGAAAGAGTTCTTAACAGTACCAAATTTTTAACTGTGTATTTTTCTAAATCCATATGAAAATATTTTTATTAAATATTTCATTTATTTTTTGGTTTGCACCTGTATTTTTGAAACTATAGTGATAGTTATTCTTCCATAACAAATAAAACAATGTAAATTTATTAATGAAAAGTACAAAAGTATTCACATTAAAAAATATCACACAATTGAAAAAGAGCAATGATTAACTGCTAAGACCTATAATCATGCTATGTATGTTATGTATAGTATGATTACACTACTTACAACTTAAAATTTATCTATATTTCATGTTAATATGAATCGATGAATTAAATTTGGTGTATATTCTATTTGTACTTAATGCTTATTTAATTTGTATTTAATTTGAGGTCTATTTTATTCATGCTTAATTTTATGCGTATTTTATTTGTACTTAATTTGATGTGTAATGTATAATTTATCTTGTTATTAAAAAAATGTAAGCATTTTTTATTCCTAAGTAAAGAAAATGTATTATAATTAATAAAGATGATTAATAAAACGTGTATAATTTTTTATTTAGAACCACTTTTATAAATAATGACATACATCAGAAACATTGGAAATATTTATTCACCAAACAAACTAGAAAAAAAAATTAACATGGTATATCATCTTTCACAAATGCACACAAAATATTTAAAAAGAATAATTTAATGTTATAATAGAAGAAAAATCTGACAGTTAAACATTTTTAATGATAGATTAGCAGGAATGAAAATATAGGATTAAAAGACCCTCAAATATAAATTTGAAATTTCTTCCCAATTATTTAAAAAAAAATTTCATTATTACATCGTCTCACTTATTCTAATCATATTTGAACTCTCCCAATTTTCAGTCAATATACAGGCAGAGAGTATTAAGAACTTTGTTATGCACCTAATGTTTTGGCGTTGAAAGGTCAGTCCCATAATGGCAGGAGAGGGGTTTGGAGTAGATTCCAGAAATAGGATCCTTTGATTTGGTGAAGGCAATTCTTCCACTTCTTTCATAATCGTTAAAATGCTCTGAATAGCTGACTACTGATGCAGCATTTTTCACCTATAATAATTGTAAGTACGAATAATGTAAAACAGATAATATATTATCTAATGAAAATTGCTTTAAAATTTACTTATTAAAGTTATTGATTACTGATTTAAAAAAATGTGTAAAAATTTGTTTATTTAAATTTTCAAGCACGTTTGTAAATCAACAGAATTTTCTGAACCAATCTGCAGCTTCATAAACCAAAATAAAATAAAGTACAGATTATAAAAATTATGCCTGCCCAAATTTATGGCAAAATTTGCAGATACAAGAAATGTATGTTTAAATTAAGTTTGAAATTTATCTAATGCTAAAATGAAAACTTAAGAAAAAATTTAATTAACACATAAACTAAGAAAAAAAAAAGAACTAAGAAACTAAGAAAAAAAAATCAAATTCATGACAATAAATGTTTATTAAGATATATCCCTCCAGATAAAACCGCATTCTTCGCTGTCTAGACACCTGATTTGTTTTCGAATATTGAAAGGGGGATAGAAAAGAAAAGTTTATTTGATCTGTATTTTATTCCTTAAAAATGGTTTCAAAAAAACGGACCAGTTTATTATAATTATTAAAATTTGAAAAAACGATCTGTGGATGGTGTGATAATTTACAGCGTAAATGTTTTTGTTATCGGAATCAATAGAAATAAAAAAAAGGTTCTTTCGCCGGAGTAAGTAAATTCAGCTATTGTTTCTTTATTTATAATTCATTTTATTATTTATTTGTTAAAATAAAACAGTTTAATTTGTCTTTCTAACCACATTATCGCCGGTGAAATGAATAAGTGCTTAAATAAAATCTAAAAAAAATGGAAAATAAAGAAAGAATTAAATTTCAGATGTTTTTAAGATGCAAAAAAATTGGCAAGTTGCTCGGCAATTATTTTGATATAAAGCTTCTCGTCAGAAGAAATTATTAGCTATATAAAGCTGACTTCTTAGAAAAGCAATCAGAAATTTGTTTTGAAAAAATAACAAGTTTGAAATTTTTTAGTTCTAATATCTAATAAAAATAATCTAATTAAAATATCTAAATAAAAAGCCACAATTTTAAAAACCTGAAACTCAAAATAATTCCTTAATTTTTAAACTATACATACAAGCTTGATAATATGAATGATCTTGATTATGAAACTGACAAATAGATTAAATATTTAAAGAATGAACTAACTTTTTTTTCTTTTAAAAATCATCAACTTTGCGATATTTTTGATCCTCTTGCCAACCATTAAAATTAATGAATATTTCTCAATTTTTGCATATTTTAATGAGTAACTTTTAGAGTCTGAAAATAAAATATTAAAATATAAAAGTATTTTTCAAGCATTGGAGAAAAAAAATTAAATCACAAATGCTATTCATTTTCACAAAACTATAGCCTTAATTCATTTGACATTTTGCAACATTTTTGTAATAATCGCGGAGAGCAAAGATAATAGTTTTCAATAACTGTTACACTCACAACAGGTGCAAAAATAGAATATTATTCGTTACGAAGCTTTGTTCGTCGAAAATTCAGTCATTGCTTTAAATAAACTTTTGCGTTAATATAAATCTTAATTATAATAACTTATTTTTCTTTAATAAATAAAATTTCCAGTAAATTACCAGACTCTTAAATACATTAAGTATCTAAGATATAGTGTTTACTGCACTTTCCTCCATTAAAATGGCATTTTATTTAATATTTCATCATATGGTACAAGGTTTGAATTTTGTATAAAGGTGATTTCGTAAATGATGTTTTAATTTTATTCCATTTATAAAAATTTTAGTCATATTATTGTCCTATTCTATTTCTCTGATTTTCGTTATATTTTGTTTACAAATGTAAATGAAATGTCATAAAATGCAAACGATCTGATTAGTTCAAGTGTTAATTGCTATTAATTATAGACAATTTTTCTCTCAAAGGAGCGAAACAGTTGTTGATATATCACGTGATTTTTGTGTTTCCATTCTTTAATAATTAAACTATGCATTATAATGAACTTAACAGTATTAACATTAAAAATAGTAGCAATTACTTCACACGAGGCTCCTGCCATTTTACACAGCAACTACTTTGGAAACTACAATTATTATTGTGGCTACTATTTTACGCAGAAAATCTGGAATTGTATGGGGAATTTTGACTCTAAAAAGCAAGGAATAGTCAAGAAAAGTTGCATTTTTTTTCTTCTTTTTTGCAAAAAAGGTGAAGAATTCATACATAATACCTGGACAATAACTAATCTCGGAATTGTCAGTAATCAGTTATTGAGATTCGAGTTTATAATTCTCATATCTATTGCAATTATTTCTTGTAAAAACGTTCCATTTTAGTGAAACTTTATTATGATCAGTTTGTCAACTCAGTTCGACAAGAGTTGAAATAATTTGTCAAATGACTATAATCTTTCCCACTCGTAGGTACTGCGGTTGATAGTTAAGCCTAGTCAGACTTTGATGTACGCCATCGTAGATCGCAATCTTGTTCATATCTTTAGAAATAATTAAACTCACTCATTGTGTGTGACTGGAGTCATCGATTTTATGACTTCTAACACAAATATAACCACAATTTCTAAAATTTACGTTGCACTCAAAAACAATACATCCTCCGGCTTGTTGCCAATCATGAATGGCATAACCTTTGTTAATTATTTGTGTTGAGCTACCCTTTGAAATAGGAATGAATGCACGCTCGATTCGGTATCAACTTAAAGTAATGATTCACATATTTTTTAGAGTTGCTCAAAGTAGATATCAGATAAGTATTACACTAGCTTTTTTACTCTAAAGCATTTCAGTGTATCTCCAAAATTGGTATCAACTACTTTACACCAAAGTGATGTAGGAAAGCACTGTAGATCACTACACTAGGAGGATGTTCACTTTGTGTAAAGCAGCCATTTTATCTAACTATAATTATAAGAAAAGTTATTTTTGAGGCACAATATAAAATAGTGGACGTATTCTAAATTAATAAATCCTAATTCAGAGAATGGAATTAGTTTACAGAAAACTGAGATATAATTCCACAACTGAAAATCATACATGATTGAAGAGCAGTAACAAACAATTTACTATCCTAATATGGATACCAGAAATTAGCTAGAATTTATCGATGATCTAAATGTTTGACACCAAGTCAATAGGATAAGGTGACATATATGTTTCTACTTAGATACAGGAAAAGTTTTAAGCTATATCGAATGATTTAGAGGCTCTACTTGATTTTATTGCGTCTTCACTTCTCAATACACGAAGAAAAAACAGTACTTTTTATGCGTTCTAACAACTGGAATTGGTCATTAAATTTAGCTTGCATCCTTTCAATCGTGTTCTGACTGATCGTTAAGACACGGTGCCTAGTAGAACACAGCAGGCAAGCATCACTGGCTGCGGTCAGTAAGTGTTTGGCTGACCACTTTAATCAGTCTATGTAGGGAGCGAGGATGTGCGGCATAGGTTATACCATAAAGTGTTCGCGCGCAGGTCGTCGGGCTACCAAAGCGAAGGAACCATCCACTCTGCAGAGAATCAAAATTGTGATGGCAGGTTTTCGGATCATCCTCGGGGATGTATTCCAGACCGTCGCCAATAGCCCATTGTGCAGCTCTAGTGAGACTTCAATAAAATACCTGCTATTCAATAGTTCGCTTATCAGTGTGGAAAAATATATTTTGAACAGCACTTAAACTGTATAAATATGTTTTAAGATTTTTCTATAATATTTAAAAAAATAATACAATTCTTAATTACTGATTTAGAAATGCTCTTTAGTTTTTCTCTTGATCTTTTAATATTGAATACACTATTCTATGTTCAATAAATATTTCGTTGACAAGTATTTACAATTCATTGTAATTTATTCTTCTCTTATTTAAATCAAAATTTTGATAATCTTCAGGAAGAAATGGACTGAAAAATGATTTTAAAATATAAAGTGAAATTTTTTTTTCACTCTGTTACTAATCAATCAAACTGTGAAAAATTATCGTCTTTTTAAAAGATGTTTGTATGAAGGGATATAAAAGAATTTACGTTATTTAAATAATTTTTCTCTTCATTAAGGTAATGGTTTAAAAGTTCTTAATTACATTTGTTTAAAATACGAAGTAAACAGAAGAAATTATTTTTACACAATGATTTAATATAAACTGCTGTTTGTAGAAAATGCAACACCATGAAGGAATCATCAGAATCAAATGAAATTCGCAGCANTCCAATAGACCTTAAGAGGACCGAAACTTTTTATCTCAAGTTCGCTTATATTTATGTACATTGGTGGTCATATATATAATCTCTTTAATCTGTCATAGTTTATAGGAAATGGATAACGGTAAAGTATGGTTTATAGGAAATAGATAACGGTAAATTATTTCTAATAAATTCTCCATAGAATCCAATGAGTTCGAAGATCAGTCATCTCCAACAAAACTACTTTAACAGGATAAACAAGGAACTGAATGGTTAAATATCAGAAAATAAATCTTGTTTTTATATTAAAGCATGGCTGGTTACAAAATATTCTATTGCAACTATGCGATAACATCAATTAATTTTTTTAATGAAAGAAATAATTAAAACTTGGACTGGTTTTTGGACATTTGAACGAAACCTTTAAATGAATACTATACATAATTTTTAAGAATCGAAAATATTAATATTTCATCATTTAGACATGAAATAAAGATAGGATTTAAGTCTTAGACTACAGATTCAGGGATAGGTGTGTTAATTCAATCTTTCAAATCTTTTTGGAATATGACTGTCGGTGCTAGGCCACTTATAAATTTCTTCATATAACGACAAAAACTCTTTTGATTTGGATTGTAAAAAACTTTTTTTGGTGTCTGCAATTTACTTGTGGTCTATGGCAACTTTTCCAAAATATGCTTCCTCAACTGGTTATGGTGCCACTTTTACACTACTTTTTTTTTATACAGAGTAAATATTAATTTGCTTCGGCAAATCCAGTAATTAAGTGCGTACTGATATGTTTTACTTCCTGATAAATATATCTTTGTCAAAATTAACTGGGTTCGTATAAGCATATACCAATGCAAGTAGTAGAAATGAGAAAATTTTACACATAGCTGCGATACGTTTAGATTTTTTGATCCTGGATAGCCTGGTTGGTAGGACGTTGGGCTCAAGTTCGTGAGAGTGGGAGTTCGAATCCAGCTCGCAAAAGAATCCCCGTGTATTAAATGATGACTGGTGCTCGTTAAATCTGTAGGAGTTACAAAGTCCTCCAATTTCCCATAACAAATCAATATCTCAGGAAATACTGAATTAGAGATGAATCGTTCTCAGGTTCAGGTGAAAATTACGATCAGTGGATGAATGGATGGAGAATGATTGTCTTCCCTGTAAAACGGGGTGTGACGTGTGTGTGGCTGAAGTCGTATTCTTGACTATAGATGCCGCCACTGAAGAAACAAGAAACACGCCTTCTGCTTTAAATATTCGCTTTATTTCAAGCATGCTTGCTGGTATTGGCAAATAGCATAAGTAACACACATACACTTTTAGATTTACACATTATTGTGTGGTTGCCCCCGAATTAGTTGCATTAACATTAGTTGCTTTTGTGTTTTTTGAATATATCCGAAAAGGACGCGCAATTTCTTCTTTTTTAAAGAGGAGGCAATTCAATTTTTGTTAGTTTTAAGTTTTTTTTAAACTTCTTAGATTTTTAGTTTTTTTTAAAGTTTTTTTAAAATTTTAATTCGTCTTTTTATTTATATACTTTTTGTTTTAACGTATTTATTCCAAAACAAATGTTTTGAACACATGTTTGATAACAAATGTTTTGAAAATCACTGACCTTTAACAATATTTCTGCATGTTTATCAAGCTTTCGTAAATATCTTTGTATTATTTAACTGCATATTTTTCAATTGATACACACGTATGACACAATTTCAATTAATTCTTCAAAAGAACGAAATAATTGAATATTATATTGATTGGCTCAAGCAAATGCATTAGCAAGTAAGGAGTGGCAACGACTGTTGTCAAAAGGCACACCGGAAGAATAAAATGTGATTTTTTCAAACAAATTTAATAATGGAATTTTAGGTCATTAAATTTAAGTAGTTTTTAATTTCAAAAAAATTTAAGAATACTTCTTTAGAAATAAAATTTAATATAATAATTTCTGCAGAAAGAAAATGAAGGCCAGTATAAACATATGGAATATTTCAAAATAATTTTCTTTAATATTTGGCAGACTGGCGAAACATTTTCCATACATAGTTTCAGGACAAAAAACTAGAATATTAAGAAAAAAATTAAGAGGCATGGGGTTTTTTTTAGTGAAAAAATAACTGAATAATTTTGCTTAAATTGCTTATTCGAAATATAATACATAGTAATATCAAATGATCAAATATATTTATTTATTGATATGAAATATCAATATATTGATAAATATATCTATATGAAATTTTAAAAATTGTATATGCATTTTAAGTATACAACTTTTTTATGCATTTTATTTATTAAATTACACGAATATTTGCAAATGGCATATTAAATAAACACCCATGATTTAGCTTTTTTGCTTTGAATGAGCGTGTTGATTATCTATGAAATGTTATTCTTTTTTAAAGTAATTTTTTTAAAATATCTTTCAGCTGACGTTTAATATTGATTTTTCACATTACTTTATAAAGTAGAAACCAAATGCGATTAACTAAATAAGTATTTTTTTATGCTGAATAAATATAAAAAATGCAATTTTCATGCAGTCTCTTCTTTTTGAAATAGATTCTTAATTAATATGTACATTTAAAAACCTGAAAGTTAGATTCCTACCTAATTTAAAGCGGTAGAATATTAAGAATTATAGTAAGAAATGAGTGCACCATTTTTGTATCACATATAAATTTCACAGCATGATAACAGACTCTATATATTTAAATTATTTTAAATCGTGGTGATTAAAATAAGTATTAAGTTAAGTTAACCAAATCAAAAATTAAATGGCGAAGCACAACATTTGCTACCATTTTAGATAATCAATAAAAAGCACCAGCTAAAATAAAAGTCGGGAAGAATTCATTTATTGCGCTTTAAAAATAAAGTAAAAAGTATTTTTTAAGTGAGCAGTAAACTAAAATTAGTCCCTATTTTATTTACCATTTAAAATTAATAATTTAATGACTTGTCCTCATGACATGCCTCCACTAATGTGGATAATTATTTTTTAAAGAAAAAGATAATAAAAGCGTACTTCCAAGTTATAAAATTTATATTGTTTATTTGTTTCAATCAAATTGACAATAAATGTTCGAATTTTTATTAAAAGAATGTTGTATATGAGTAGAATCGGAATAAATTAACTTTTGGGCTAATTTTCCCCAACAATTAATAAAAATGAATTTTAAAAAAAATCAGAAAATTTATTGATATACAGGGCAAAAAAAAAGGACCACCCTGAATAACTTTTGATCTAATGATCGGATCTTCACGTTCTGGGACTTAATTCTATTTGATTCGAGGTCCAGACCTCAAATATGCTAATTAGTTCCGACGATATTTTAAGTTACGAAATCAGACACAAAAGCACACTATCTCTGAAAACACATATATTTTTTTCAACGGATTCGCATTTCTGACCTCTAAAATATAGGGGGTTGCTGCAATCTGGGATATCTTGGAAGTTGAGAAATTGAATTTGAAATATACGTTTTTCTTGAAATTCGTTTTCTCGGTAACTATTCTACCGATTTCTCTCAAATTTTGTATTTTTTGTTTGTAAAATTACGAAATTTTAAATGATGGAAAAATCCTATACAATTCAAAATTTTTTCAACTGTTGTTAAATAAAATAATAAATATTAGCTAATTTTTTGCATGGTATTGTCTTTGGATAAATGAATTTTATAATTGTATGCAAAAACTTTTCAATTTGCTATAAAAGTTCTCGAGATTTGGTGAAATACGCAAAAAATAAACACTATGAGGTCCAAACTTTGGACAGCTCTCCAGACCAAGTTATTCAAGGTGGTCTGTTTTTTTTTTAAATTTTTTTTATTTATTTATTTTCTTGACGCATTGTGCATTGTTTCAGTTTTTATTTTATTTAATAAAATCCCCTCCCTTAAAGACTACATTATTGCATTCTTTTCAGATGCATCTTACCGAGAAGTGCAATAACCTCTGTCAATCATACAAGCATATTACTTATCGAATTAGTTCACACCTAAGCGAATAAATTTTTGATAATTGTAATTTAATAGATTTTAATTTCAAAATATGTTGTGAAAAACAAAAAAATAATTGACGTGCAAAATATTTAAAATTAAATTCACAGAATCAGAAAGTTATAATGGTGGAACATAATGCATAATTTTTTTTTTCCCCTTTTTCTCTTAAAACATTTTAAAACATGCAGTCAATTTATTCTATTAAAAAATATAACGCAAATTAAAACAAAAATCTATTTAATTTTAATTTAATATATGGTATTAAATTAAAACTAATTAAGTTATTTTAATGTTTCAAAATATATCCGTGAATAAGAGCAATAAAGCAAAATAAGGCGATGTACTTAAATTAAAAATGAATCGCGCAAGTGAAGAATTACAATCCGAACTCTCCCTTTTGACTGGGGAAATTGGTTTGCTTGATGACGTTCATGTTTTGTGCAGCACACTCCGCACAAGACGATCAGTTGGACTTCAAAGACTTGAAGCTTCAAGATGTAGTGGATACTACCGTTCGAAAGCAGCCAAATAAGTTTTATCACAATTCCATACTTCTTTTTTCGTGATAAACAAATAATTAAAATGTTTTGAAAACTAGCTTTTCTTTAACACAAAATGTTTCCTAATGATGCTCTGACTATAGTTTTTTACTGTACCTCTTTTATTAAAACTATAAAAATTCAGATAATAATTCATATATAAATTAATATTCAATAAAAATATTTCATGAACAATAAAAATTCATATATTCATATTTATTATAAAAATTCATATAAAATGTACATTGAGAATTTGATTGGTAAATTTTAAGCTGAACGATAAAACCCAATTCAGTTAGAATGTAATCTTAGTTTCTAAAAATCGTTGATTGTATTTATTATAACTTCTTCATCAAATTAAAAATTCATGCAAAATATGTATTGAGAATCTGATTGATATATTTTAAACAGACCAATCAAGCCCGATTCAGTAAGAATGTTATCTTAGTTTCGTTTATTGTATCCTTTATTGTATTTTATTGTTCGTTAAGATTTTAATTTTTTTTTTATTGTAGTTCGTTTTTCTGATAAAAATGTTTGAACTATCGCTAAAATCATTCTTATTAAATTAAGAATAATGACGTCACGGGAAAACTGGATCGCGCAAAAAGTCAATTATCAAACGATTATTTACTTTTCAAATGTTGAAGGAATTTAGAGCGTAACTCGGAATTCACCCAGTTATTTATTCAAATAAATATGCGGGTTTGTCCCACAGTGCTGATCGTAAAAACATGGTTTATGGTTTCCATTGTCAACTTCACGAAATCCCGTAGGAATGACGCTCTCGTGACGTCATAATTCCGTAAATGTCAGCTTGGCATATTACGAACTCTTGATTATGTCCGGAATTAAATTACGAGCGAAATTATTACGAATTTCATTCTGGTTGGTCAATCTATTATATTGCTTTTATTTTCTTAATATAAAAGGCTTCAAGCAATAAAAAAGCTTTATTCTCTGTACCGATAGAACCGTTTACTAAAATAACTGAAACAGAAATGGTAAAAAGAATTAGAGTAGACAGACGAAATATTATCATCTGTTTTGAGTAATATGAACTGCACATTTATTTTAATAATTTGTTTTGCTTTTATAAATTGCTGATTAAAATCAATATTTTATTTCATTTTGATATTAATTTTAGTTTCAACTATTAATTTACGATTTTATGATGCAAAATTAATAACAAAGCTGTTGAATCTAGAAAGTAAGTTATCTGATTTTTATTAAATTTGATTACTCTTTCTGTTAAAAGTTTTTAATATTTAATACACGTGATTTTTTGGGTTTAGTATGTAATAGTCACTAATCAGTATATATTTATTAAACATTAAAAAGTTACTGTTTTTTTTTTCTGAACCGAATTTGGATTTTTAATGTATTATGGTACATTTTTTAAATTAAAGTTTAGTAATTGTTCAGCCAAAGTTAATAAATCAATATTTCGGCAATTGGGTTCATTGAATCTATGATAATACAGTTTGATGAATTTTATTACTTCAATTAATTCGAAAACTTCTCATTGAGATCCTATTTTTATTTTTAACGTAACGTCTGTCAATACATAAATCAAATTTTGATACCACATAGTTTAAGAATCTCTTTATTCTGTACCAGCAAAAGACGTTCTCGAGTCATACTGTGGAATGAATGTTAATAAATATTCATGAAAAATTAAATAATAGTAAATCATAAAACAAACAAAATGTGGGGAAACGAAACAATTACTACCTACCACTACGAAGGAAATATCAAAAACTTTCCAAATTTTATTTACAATTCCTTTAATTGATTATAAGAGCATGATTTATTGAACAACATTATAATTATATATTTTTTCTTTCAATAATAAATGAGTGACTAAATTTTCACAGGCTATGTTGCCTTCACAAAATTCATCATCAACTGACTGAAAAGAAATAACCAAACAAAAAATTCTTTTTTGATTTAAAAAGATTCAGCTACGCCATCTGTTGGAAAAAAATACTAATTTCAAACATCAGGGAAACTGCGCCCTTACCAAAGAACGCATGGTGTGAAGAAGGGAGACTTACAATAGGATCATTGCTGATCTCCTTCACTCTCGACGCTGAAGGTGTCACGCAAGAAAGCTACTGTCAAGGGCGATTGATGAAAAACGTGCGCCAGTTATGCAATTGATATTTTCTCCGTATAATATATTAGATTTTCCTTTTTTAATTTTCTTTAAGTTAAGTTTACAGATTATAATTTATTTTAAAGTAGTAAATATTCATTTAACAATATTTTTATTAAAAAATACAAATTTACAAAAAACGAAAAATGGGACAGCAAATTTATTCCAAAGAAAACCTGCAAATTTTGGATTTGTTATTTATTTCCCATATATATATATATATATATNATATAAAGGTAAAGCTAATATATATCAATATTTAACTTTATATATATAAAGTTAAAAAATTGAGAAAATATGAAAAATAATACCGGAATCTTTCAAGAAAGATTTTAAATATTTTCGTAATAGGATTGCCATATCACAAAATATGAAAACAGAAGCATAAATAAAGTGATATCTTATGGCACGCTCTTACTGCAATACTGAAGCGCGGTTAATTTGTTAGTTACCTTGGATTGGCCCGAAAAGGAACGTGCGCAAGGCAACATCTATTTCAATTTTTTTTTAGAATAATAAATATTAAAAAATAAATAATAAATAAAAAATATTTTTTTAAATACTTTCAAAAAATAATTTTAATAAGTTTTCTTCTTTTGTCATTATTTTTTATTATTTTCCATATTCTCTCAATTTTTCAACTTATTTTATGAGTTCTATATACTTGCAGCTTATGCGCAGTTAATAAAACATATTAATTTTCTTCGTTTTTCTTTCTTTTCTTATTGTGTTTATTGTGCTATATATATATATATACACTCGCATTTTTAAAATTAAACAAGACACTTGCTGCAGAAATGGTTTATATTTAAAAACATTTCTAACAAAAAATTTTTTGCTAGAAATTTCATCATGTTGCAATCTATACTTTATAAATAAATATACTTCGAAATTTGATATAGAATACTATAAAAATTACATAAATAAAATTACTTGAATAAATTTTATTCAATAATAAATATTTGAATAAGTTTGTGAAATAAAATACATAAAATTAAAAAAATGCAATATTCCTTCATACATGTGTTATTTATTTAATCAAAAAAAATATCTAATATCAATATATTCATTAAATACTCATTTTCACTCTCAAAAGAAATGCAAAGATTAAAAATGAAAAAAATAACAATATTACTAAATAAACATTTCAATTCATAAGTGGTACACTTGCAGTTCTAGTAGTAAGAGCGCTAGAGATCACTGAATACTTGAAAATGATATATTTAAGAAGTGATAGAAACGTTACTAAAAGAATTCAAATTATCTTGAAAACAGATTGTTACGCCTAATTAGAATGTATTATCAAAACGATGTTATAGTTTAAGAAGGGACGCACGAAGAGTATTTCAACTCAAATAAACTTAAAATAGTTCTGATTAAGTACGCTTAATTAAAACTAATAATAATAAATTGCTCATAAATCCTAATTTCTCGAGAGACGTTGAATAATTTCACAATCTTCGAAAGTAAACAAGCAACTGACAATATGCATGATTATTTTCAAATGAAAGAGCTTAAAAACCTACACTGGAAAATGCCAATTAAATTGCATTTAAACAAGTTAATTACACGTTTACATTTACATTAGTTAGTTTTAAAACGCCTTTTAAATTGCTGTGACGTCACTTTCAATGTAAACGGCGGGTCTACTACATAAAATATTCTAGCTAGTGTCTACTATCAGTGTTGTTTACATTTCACGTCACTTTCAATGAAAACGGCGGGTCTACTACACAAAATATTCTAGCTAGTGTCTACTATCAGTGTTGTTTACATTTCACGTCACTTTCAATGAAAACGGCGGGTCTACTACATAAAATATTCTAGCTAGTGTCTACTATCAGTGTTGTTTACATTTATTATAAATTGTTAATACAGATTTATTATAAATTGTTAATACAAATTTATTCTAAATTTAGCGATGGAAAAATTGGTTAATTTTAAAGCAGATTTTAAATTAAAATATGGATCATTTTCATAATTCAATGTTTATTTAAAATTTTTGAAAAAAAAGGAAAAAATATCGAGAATATAACCGTTTTTTTAAAATAAGAATGTATACTTTTTAATACTATTTAAATGATTTTATGCTCTTTCGTTTTTTTTTTGTTTTTTTTTTTTTAATTTTTTTTTTAAAATTGTATTTAGTTGATAATTGGTTTGATGTGATGCAAATTTTCATATTTGTTACAATAATTCCTATCATTTTTATACATTCAAAATGGTAGTACTTCAGACATAATTTTAATATTATTAACTGCATATAAATCATGCTTTTGAAAGAAAAGCTTGTAACTAATGCCATGTTTGTTGCAAGTTTTTCATGTCTGTTGTAAAATAGTGTAACGAAATTGACATTTCAAAGTACAGAAATTCAGAAAAGTAAAAAATATTAAAATTCAATATGATTTAGGCACTTAGTAAGCTATGTTAGCAAACTAATGAATAAACTCGAACTAAATAAATATTTTTGTATGAAATTTACTACGGTAACAAACATGAGATAATAACACAAGCACCTACCAACTAAAATTTGTATTAGTTTGCATTACTTTTCTTACAGCCTTTAAAATTAAAGAGTGCAGACATTGTGCATGAATTTGCTGAAAGTGGTTTTTAATTGGGCCAAACATTTTTTTTCTCGTTAGAATGTAATATAGAGCATTTAATTGTGAACATTTCGATTCTGAAAAGTAATTCGAATATAAAAAGTTTTACGTTAAGGCAGCAAAATTTTTAGTTCCTTTTCAACTAGCCTCTTTAAAACTGATAAATATAGTTTATTTTCGCCTGTTTTTCAACAGTGAATAATAACACAACTTCCATTGATTTTAAATAAATTTTTTAATGCATTTGCATGTATTATCTATTTATATAAGAGTTTTAATGCAGTATTATAGCTTGAAATGTACTATTGTTATGATGAATTTTTATAATATTTCAATTTTAGATATATTTAATAATAACTAATTATAACATATGGTTCTTATTACATTTGTTTTTATAAAATCTAATTTGTATTAACTAAATAATAACCCTTTTTAATAATGGCTGCTGGATCGCATTCAACCCAATATTAGTTTGTATATAATTCCAACATAATTTTACATTGTTATTCTATTTAAACAAAAACTGATTACTTAATTAATGAAAACAAGCAAATAAAATTAATAATTCGATATGTAAAATTTTTTTCACGAACATTGGTGCTTAGTAAGGAAAATAAATTATTAATCTACTTTCAAAGCATTATTTTTTTCATAACGTTAGTAAACATTAAAACGTTAAAAAAATAGTGACTTTTAACCTTAAAAAAGAGAAATATATAAAAGTTAAAACTTTCATTTTCACTTTTATACTTTTCATGTCTACTCCCATAAAATCCGAAAGTTTTCTTAAAAATTAAAAGATCGATTATAATGTAGGCAAATTATCAGACTCACACTTTCCGATTCCATGTTTCGTCATTCTTTCAGATCTTTTGGATTGAAAACGCATTTTATTTATTTATTTATTTTTTTAAAAAAAGAAAGAAAAAATTAATTATTCGTATACTAACAGCTAATTAATGAACGGTACGAAATATCTATTAAAAAAAAAAAGCGCAGGACGAGTAGAGCAATACTTCGTATGGTGTGACGTCCCACGAAACCACGCCCAGTTTAGTCACGTGACAGATTCGAGATCTTGAATTGCTTTTACTGTAAAAAATTTTCTAATTTTCAAGTGGATTTTCAATTTTTTTTCAAGATTGTTTTAATATATATAACAGGTTTTTCGTAGGTCTTGTGACCTAATGCATATTTTCCATTGAAGGTTTAGTTAAGATTACTGCCGTTCATCATTAGTTCAGTGATAATTACTTTTTTAACGAAGTATAGTTTGTTCACCAGGAGTTGGCTCTTGTCTCCACCTTCATCACGTGGTATGCGACGATACTATTTGGCTATTTTTGGGAGAAGGATGTGAGCAATCCTGAACAAGGTTGCTATTTGGCGATCGTATGACAAAAATATTTATTTCGCTCACTTTATGTCAATTTTTTTTTAAATTATAAATATTTTATAAATTTGATGATAATTTGCTCCTTTTCTTATAGTCCTTTTTGAGAGCTGGGAAAAGAGCAGTTTTCAAATTTAAAATATATTTAATTAGCTAGAGAAGAGAAAGGTATAATAGCAGATGATAAAGTGACTGAATTCACTGTTTGTGTTTGGCACGAATTAAGGGTAGTCTTTCTTACTCCCGCGTTGAAATTCGTCCGAGTAGGTGCAGCTAAAGGTTCATTCTGTTTACTCTCAAAAAGCGTGGCGTTCGGGTTGAATTAGTTTCATCTAGATGTGCATTCTATATTTTTTTTTAAAAAATTCTAAATTTTATTTCTTTCTGACAATTTATTTATTAACAAAGTCGAAGAAACTTTCATACGTCAAAAAATAAATAAATAAAATGAGAAACTATGCAACTCAACTATAATATCTAAATTAGTTACAAAATATTTAATGGGTTTAATATGGAATTATATTCTACTATATTATTTGAATCAGGCAATTCTATATGGGCCGATATTTGTTGAATAATGGCTATAAATTATCTGTTGAATTAGATAATTTTACATAGAACCAATATTGGTAAAACAGCGGTCCTTCGAACCCTTACTGAGCAAATATTCGTGAATATTGGTCTAACGACGGCCTAAGTTATTTTACTGCTAAGGCTGTTTAAATTCTAAGCTTAACTGCCAGACTGCAGTAGTTTCATATATATAATATGGCATGTGTATATATGGGTGATTCTTAGGAAACATGACATTTCGGAAAAAAAATTTCTTCAAATTAAAAATCTTCAAAATAATCGATTTTTTTTTTGTATATTTATTTAGTTGCATTTATAAATATCTTACTGACAGCAGTGTAGTTTATTGACATTTGCTCAGAAAAAAAATAATAATAAAATAGAAATTCACTAAATTTTGAATGCCAGGAAAATGGCATATTAGTTTAGAAGTTAAGAAAACAGTTATTTTAAGTTTAGAAAGTTACCCAACTTAAGAAACTGAAAAAAGACTAAGTTGAAAAGTTAATTTTAACTTTTTATGTAAATAAATTCCAAACATAATTGTTGTGAACGATTTGAACAAATTAGTTAAATAAAATAAAAGTGACACAATAAGACAGTTTTTAATTTGAGTACATTTTAATTTGCAAAGAAAGAGTTAAAACAAAGAAGAAAAAAAAAGTTTGAAAAATTTCATTTATCTTGAAGCTTTCAGAAGAAGGAAAATGCCTGTAAGATACCGGGTAAGGAAAAGCCATTTTTGAAATGATGTTATTCTTAGAAATTTTTGAGTCTTTTTTCCCGGTCCTCTTAAAGAGATAAGCAGTTTGTTTGTCAGCATGAATAATAAAGTTAACTTCAATATCTTTATGAACGACTTCAAAAACTTCTCCTACAATGAAAATAATAATCTTAGAAATTTTCTGATTTCAGCATTTAAAATAGGTTTCACTTCAAAGTAAAAATCAGTTCACTTACCTGGAAACCATTCATCTTCGAATTGAACAGCCACCCAACTATTAATTTTAATTGTTTCAGAATCAGCTTTCATAGATTCAGTTGAATATGATTCATTATCAAAATGAAAAATTGGTAGTGTGGTACGAAATTTGAGAAGCTGAGCGAACCAATGTGAAAGTCACATTTATTACTGGCAGTTACAGCTCATTTTACGAAAGAAGAGGCTAGTAAAAAAAATTTTTTTTCCAGAAGACTTGGTGCACATTCACCTTGAAGGGAATAATTTTTTTTCCTTCAATGAATTTATCGACTGTTTCTATATCTGAAGTCTTAACTTCTTTAATTGTTAAATTACATTCTTTTTCAACAACAGAAATGAAAGTTTTCACATTTGATATGTCTGCACCAAAAGCTACCCTTTTTCTTCATCAGAACGTTTTATAACCGCCCCAACACCATCCGGTGCACCCTTTCTATGGACAGGTTTGGTAAAATGTGTGGATAATTTATTAGACGAAATTAGAGGAAATGAAAAAAATATTTAAAATATTAATTTGTTTTTGGTCTACATTGTGTTGAAAGCGAATCCCTCACTAAATGTATTTCCTTTAAGATTTCTCACTGTGGAAAATTACTTAAAACTTTCTTTATATGTGCCCAAATAGCATATGAGTAATTTCTTAGAGATTCTGATAGAGTTGAAAGTGAAGAACTTGTGGTTTTTTCCGCTGGTGTATTCCTGTGCTTACAGTAAATAATACTCCTGTAATATAATACTCCTGTGCTTACAGTAAATTGTGTTCTTGAAATTCCTAAGTGTACTGCTTGGGATTCTGATGCATATTTGATATTACAGTTTTCACTGAAATCAATATAAATTCAAATTGATTATGTGGAAAGTTTTTAATTTACTGGTGAATTAAAATTGATGCTTTGTTTTGGAAATATGATTCATATGCTCTATCAATATACTTTTCTCTCTTTCACTCAATTTTGCGATTGGCTTTCCTTCTATTGAGCATACCTTAAATTTTTTTTAGGTTTTTCTTTCTCAGGAAGCTATCTATCATTTTTAATTCTCGCATACAGTTCCTTCTCGGCTTCTCTTTTTTTTTCTCAGTTTATTTTCCCCTGACTATTTTTAGGCCCATGTTTCAAAATAACCTACCAAAATTAATTTTATAATAATTTGCATCGCAAATTTTTTTATTATATTATTTAAATTTAATATAGTTAAAATCATTTTATTTGGCAACTTTAGTACATTCGTTAATTTATACACCCAGGCAGAGTTTAAATACTATGACATAATTAAATTGTACAGTGATGTTTTTAGCTTATCCTTCATATTTTTACTATCTGTGTTTGAAAAAAAATTAACCTAATGTCTTTGTGTTAGATGGACCATGAATTGTTCAAATTAATTCTTTTAACCTCTGTAGAAAGAATGAAAAATGTTTTTCTTGTTAATATGTTCAGAATAAAATTGTGTATAATAATCAGTTATTAAATAAATAAAAAACTTTAATTACATACTAGCATATTACAATCTCACATAAACTGGGTAGCAAATTAATATTCGCTTTCCCTCTTTACATTATACTGTTTAAAAAAATTTCTGGTAATTGCGTTAATGTCGTGGCATTCATAAGCCAGGAAAGTGACAGCCAGGATAATGACCATTTGCCATTTTACAGTATTTAACTTTTCTTTAATTTAACATGTTGGCCTAAGACGTTTACTTTTCGCAGAAAACAACAGGGTTTCTTAAAATAACTCAGGAAAATCTATATAGTTGTTATTAATGATTTCAGGAAAACATATGACCATGTGACAACAAATTGTTGACAGAAAAACTTATTTTCAACAAAGTTTTTGGAAATAATACCCTCTGAATATATTCTGGAAATGGTTACAACGGTTGAGATAAAAAAAAATTAGATCTTGAAAAATGTATAGGAAGTTTTGAAGCTAGTTATTATTAGAAATATTGTTTGTGACAAACCGGGAAAAGAACATTTCGAAATTCAATTAAATTTTTTTGAAATATACAAAGTAGTCAATGGTTAGTGCAAAGTTATTTTAAAATGCTAACAGCAATGATATTTATTAAAATTTAGAAAAATAAAGATCTTTTAGTGGTGTAGTATTAGATCTTGGAGCAAAAGACTGTCAATTGTCGTATTTCGTGAGAATAACCCATATGTGTGTGCCATGCAATGTGAAATAAATGCATAAAAAGATCACGTGGGACTATTAGATTCTACCTAACTTAAAACCAGAATCATTTGCCTTAACAGATAATTTTTTTCTTGAGAAAATCCTGTATCTTTTCCAGCTTGTTATGTTTGTCTTAAAAGAGATTTGAAGCTCGTTTGTAAATCATTCGGAGTGAGTATAAAAAAGAACTGCTTGAAATATAATAAATAGATGTTCTATTTTTGGAAAGTTTAGTTGTAGGAAAATCCATTTTCAGAAAATAAGGTTGGTTGTTTTGTTCTCTGAGGTAAAAAGTCACTTAATTCAATTATTGCTCAATATTATTCTTGTGTAAAATAAAACTCATTTTTAGACTCTCCTTAACTACTTTATTTATTTCTCTAGTTATTTTGAAATAATATTTAAGTGTTATTAAATTGAAAGGTGATATTTCAAAAAATTATTAGATTTTGGTGGCTTGAATGATTAGCTCAAAAAATAGTTAGTGACACTTTATGCGTGTGTAGACGTGAAAAAAAATAGGATAAACCTCAACTTAGGATAACACCTCCCCTTGAACTAAAATCAATGCATATATAGAAATGTTACTTTTAAAATATTTGAATAAAAAGTTTTGATTTTAAAATGTAACGAGAAAAAGTACAAAACAAAACATTAACGATTTCAAAATACTTTTCAAAGATATCTAAAATTCAAAATAAACTTATATATTTTATTATATTTCTTAAATGAAATCTATTTTTTTGAAGCTTAAAACTCATTATATTTTAACTTAAATGTAAAAATTTTTAAAATACTTGAAGATGTTGCAAATTCTTTCGAAATAATGAACGTTAAAAAGATATCCAGGAACGAAACTAAAAATCTAAATTCAATATTTACGTATAAAAAGGAGTTTTTACTTTTGTCAAATTTAAAGGTACTAATCTTTAGAAATTTTGTTTCGTAAACTGTAGTATTAAATTAAATTATCGAACAATAGATAAACATAACTTATGCTTATTAAGAATAAAAATTTGCTTATTTTTTGCTTATATTTGCTATTTTTGCTTTAAAAAATTGTATTCATATTCAAGAAACCCTCTAAAATTTATTTAAATAAAAATTAAATTTCGTTTTTATTAACGTTATAAAATTATTTTAAAATTATGAAAATTTTTTAATGTGGTATATATATAAAATTGGGAACAAAATTTTTTTTTAGAATTCAATAATATAAAATATGGTAAAAACTATTTGGTAAAAATCGAAAAAGAAAATAATAATTTTGTGAATAATCAAAAAAAAAAAATTAAATAATCAAAAGAAATAATAAATAAATAAAACTGTCAAAGCCTTTTCACAGCATACTATATTTAATTTAAATAAACATACAGATTTGTTTAAATAAACAAATAGGTTTGCTTTTCTGTACATTTTTATTTTAAAACTTATAAGGCAAAAAATCAAAATTTTGTGGAAATAACTGTTTAGTTTTGTAACATGAAATAAATAATTGAAATTATTTAAAAAGAATTCCGATGCACACGTATGGTTCATAAAAATATATCTTCCTAAACTTAAATAAATGGCTTTTTTATTCAAATTGAAAACAATTGGATTTTGTATTACCTTTTTTAGAAATATTAAGTCTGCAAGGTTCCCGTTCTCAACTATATTAATATGAACAAGAAAACTCAACAGAGGTTTTTCGTTCATAATAAGGGACACTGTTTTAAATTGGCGTAGTATAAGTCAAAATATGACAAATACTTAGCCGACCTGGTGGTTAGCGTGCCTGACTGCGGAGCCGCTGGTCGCGGGTTCGAATCCTGCTCAGGGCCTGGATGTTTCTTTCTCTCTGTGTTCTATGTCCTTTCTCCTTTGTGTGGGAACCTGCCCTATAAACGGGTTTGTGGTTTGTGTGACGTGGGCGATGCTGCTCCACCGCCGTGGCTTCGCCACAGGTGCCCACTGGGTAACGAGAAGAGAGTAGCAGTTCTAGCATTTCTGTGACCAATGGGACAAACCCCAAGTGCCCGCCTATAAAAAAAATAATCATTACGTGCAATTTATTACTAATAAAGCTTTTTTTCTAAGGAAAAAAAGTGCTCCATCTACCAGAAAAAAAAAGTTACACTGCCACCGATCCGAATTCATAAGACCAATATTGCTTGATTAAAGACTCCATTCGCTTCAAAAATACATAAATGTGAAATAACAGTTGACATGTTTCAAGCTCCCAAAAACAGGCGCTCATTTTCAAGACTTGCCAGACGTGAATGAGAAGAAACAAAACAATTGATCGATTCTTGGTGGGAATAGTCATTTAACACTGAGTAAATTACTGAGATGCTCGGGAATGCCTTGAATGTATGCAATCTTTAGATGATAATAAGCTTTTCTTCTTCCATCAAACATCAAAGAATCGGTTGGATATGATTTTATGTTTAACTATAGAAATAGACTCGAATCATTTGATTAATTGTCCTGCACTGAACTCGGGACACTAATGGGAGAAATCGGAACAAGATGAAGTGTAGTTTCAGTTTCGTCAATGTTTTCAATTTTATTGTCTGCTTTTCTGTCTACAATTGTCATTTAATCTGCCATAAGAAATTTAAAACAAAATATTTACCTACGGAACAAGCTCTAAAAATAAAACTAATTTTTCAGTTCTTTTATTTTGCTTTGCACGCAAATTATTAGATGCAATAATTCTAAAACATCCAAGAAAATATTAAAATATTATCATTTGACATAACGGCATCTAATGGATTAAAACATTTTGAGAAATAAAAAAAATCTATCAGTTTATTAAACTTGAGCAAGTTAATAAGAATCGTCTTTTTTATATAATAGAAATCAATCAATAATTTATATGAATCTTCCTCTTAATATCACTACTCTTTAGTAGATTCATTGTTTACTAAAAATGTGAGGAACAAAATTTTTTACAGTGTAGAGGTTACCAGAAAATACGTTTTTTTAATAATTTCTAGAGACAAAACGCTTTTAAAAAGGTTAACTGAAAATTTAGTCGCTTACAAAATCTTGATCAAGATTATACTAGTGGTTAATTTCAATCTTATTCTAAAATTATTCATCAGAATGAATCTCTGCTGATTTCATGCCTGAGTGATCTTCTTCAATTGTACATTAATCAAAACCTATAAATGTACCTATTATAGAAGTGTAAATATTATATAACTTAGACAATAATTCATGTACTCAATTACATTTCCGTCTTAATTATACAATCTTTTACGTTTGATAAATTCTTATTTATATAATTCAGTAATTTTTAAGTCTTAACAAATATACCACCGTTTGATTCGACAATTTTTGTTAAAATTTGAGAAGTCCTTATTTTATGGTTTGAATATTTCAGTCGGGCAGGATAATTAATTTATTATTAGTGATGAAGTTAAGCATTATTTCTTAAGGCTTATTTTGTCTTAAAGTCCTATTTCCTGAGTCATTCGTAACATCTCAATAAAATCTGTATCTAATATAGAGCGATTTCCAAGTTTTTTGATGAAAAATGTTTTCGATATTTTTATAACTACTATTTTCTATCATCGTGTCAAATATCTAAGGTGATGTTTCTCTTTTCTACAATCGAACTAAGGCCAAGGGTGAAAGTAACATATATTGGAGTGTCGCCAATGTTATTTGGAGATCAAGGAAAGTCAAACTCTTTAAGTAATCAAGCCAAGAGATTCAATTTCATCGTTAAAACTATTCATCTTTCTATTCTAATTTTTTTCTCTTCCAAAAGACGCATTTACCTATGCTCTAGTTTTATGATGTTTTAGAAGAATGTTATATTTAAATTATTTTTTTTGTTAAAAAATCTTAAAATTATGATTATCAACATTCAGTATCCTTCAAATGAATTTTAGTTCAAAATTCAAACGCGTGTCTCAAAAAATAGCAATAATATCTGGCAAAGAAATAGGATGAGATTTAAATGTGTCTGTCATTTTTTTTAATTGAGAAAACGTGGATTTGATTATTAATGTTTTATTGCTTAACCGATGGTTGATACTTTGATTCTCATTTTAAAATTGTTGCTTTTGTAATTACATCCAATTGTTTTGAGCATTTAATTTTAAGTTACTGATGTAATGATATTAAAAACTTATCAAATTTAACAATATAAAATAAACCAAGATTACTGTCTACAGTTAATGAGCTATAAAACAATAACAGCTGAATTTTTGATACCCTGTTATCTATCAACTTTTTTGTCACTTAGAAATGGATGATATAGTGGGGGATCTCTCATGCAAATTCATTCATTTTTTCATTACAATGCAGTTTCGTCTTAAGAAACTCTTGCCAAGTATGCAAAATTTTCAGCAAAAATCTACTGGCTTTTGAGAGTAAAAAGGTTTGGTAAACATACCGTGCGTGGTAATAACATTTCTGCTAAAAAAAATTTAAAGAAATAAAAATAATTAAAATTTAAAAAAACATAATTCTGGTAACAAAACCTAATATACGATATTTAAATCATTCGGTTGATAATTTTCCTTTTCTTATGGTAACTGTATGGTTTTCAAAATTGTACATCTTATTTCCACACATTTAGTAAAAATGTAAAACTGAAAATTAAATTTAAGCGAATGGTTCTTATGCCCTGCTATAAGATATAATGATAAAATTATCACATTTACGACAAAACTGCTTGGCTATGGTAATAAAACCATATTTTATTTTTAGTTTTATCAAAAGTCATTACAAAAACTCTTCGGTTAAAATTACTGTGCACTTGGTGTTTCCTTAGAGATAGAAACACGATCAACGTTACCATATTTTAGTAGTTTCGACCATATTTTTTTTATTCTCAATGAGTTTTTTGTCTCTTAAAAAATGTAGTGATCACATTCATATGGGAGGTCAAACTAAACTTGACTTCTTGAGTGCAGTTGGGTAGCCTGGCAGAGAATGCTTGATACTCTACCGAAAGGCTTGGCGAGACCTCAGCACAAAACGCCGCTGCATTTTATCAAACTGGGGAGCCGTGGTGGATTTCCAATGACTTGATGACTGGTGTATACAAATTCCGACCTCAGTTATGATATCCTCAGTGGTAGACGGGTCATGGATTAGAGTCCCCTTATCGTCAGACTAACCGTGGTTTCTCTCTCCATGTAACGCTAATGCTTAGTTCCATCAAAAAGTCCTCCAAGAAGGCAAATTTCTCTCAATACTTGATCTTGTCTTCTGGATTGGGTTCAAAATTACAAGGCTTCGGAATTGTCGTAAACTCAAAATTGTGTCGGCTGTTCAACGCAGGCATTTCCTGATATACTCAAAGAATGATTTGAAAAACTATTTTTATTCTATTTTGTTCTGCTTTTACACCTCACATTTTGTAATACATTCTCTTACAATCAAAATTCAATAAATGGAAAAATACACGGTTTTTTAGTCTCTGTAAGTCCTTATGAAAATCAAATAAAAATATTACTCAAATGAAAATTATTTAAATTGTCACAAACTTAATTCACATTTAAACATTTTTAAGCTTATGCTTAATTGAACTATAGACAAAGAACAAATTTTTGAGACTATTGAAAAACTGATATTCATAAATATAAGTTATTTATAAATACCAAATTTATTTTGCTAAGTCAAATATTGTCAAAGGCGTATATATCTGTGACATACATCTTTTTTCTATCAATGAATTTGCTCAATATTTAGTACACACTTTTTAAAATTCATTTCTTCAACTGTTAAAAAATGCAACTTTATATAAAAAACATTTTACTCTGCATTGAAAAAAAAAACAAATATATAATTTGAAATTAACATTTATTTTGTAATATTTTCCTGGGAATTTCTAATTTTATTAGAAAATTAGAGCCGCCACAACTTTCGTCCACTAAGTTTTAAAGTCTGCCAACAAAAGTTGATTATAAAGGTTATTTTTTCAATATCACTACCGATTGAAGAGGATAGTTTCTTTAAGTAAAAATAATAATTTATGTTTCTTTCTTTAAAGAAAGATGTGAAAAATATGTTATCTAATATTTTGAAATTAATCTTATGTTTATAGAAGATTAATCCGATTCAAAAAAATTTTCTTGTTTTACAAAACTTAAGTAATTCTTTTAAGATAAACGAAGCTTTAAAATGCCAAGAATGTTTATTTTTACTTATTTCTTGAACTTTAAAAGCTTTTTTTTTTACAATTTACTACACCTCTTTCCTTTCTGTTTATTGATGTAAAAAATATGTTTGTTTTCTCTCAACAGCATCTGGATTTTTTTACTAACGCTTCATCTATCTTTTAGCAAAACATTTTTTTGAACCTATGGGAATGTTGGAAGATAAAATCTATATTCAAATCCCCTTTCAGCTTTTATTATTTCAAGAGCGTTTATTTTCGATTCTAGTAAAATCTTATTTTCAATATTCTCACTTTTTGAAAATTCGATGAGTTTTGTGATTTTAGTTCGGATGCTTTCACTTTTCCGATTAAGCATTTTGGGATCCGCCATCTTTAAGAAAACAAGGAAAGTTATTTACACAAACGCGCATGCATAAAAACTACAATTTGCCAGTTCAGTTAGTTTAAATTTAAGCCACTAAGGCTTTTAATTCCACTGTTGTAGTAGCTATTACTTATGTAAATCAAAATTCATATCCATGAGATAAGACCAAAAAATATTTTGGTGAATTCATAGGTCGTTGGTTATCAAAGGCAAATTAACGGCAAATCTAGTAATGGCTATGAAATTTTTAATTAATAATCTATCTATATACAAATAGTTTAGACCATAGCAAGCTTCATTAAGAATCTTGCAGCCACGACTAGCCAGTAGAATTAACTTTCAATTGACTAAATAAAACGTTCCTCAATAGAGGGCGCTGTTATATTAAAATTAAAACGAAAGATCCAAATAAGACCAAACAGGATATATTAATTATTTTTTGCAATGTTTAGAAAAAAAATATATGAAAAAATATAGCACAAAAAAATTTACTTCCCTAAGTAGATCACTAAACTCTAGTAATTAATTGTGTTTCAGAGCTAATTTTTGCTTTTTTTTTTTCAGCATTGACAGTCCGATTTCTCACTAAAAGATTCATTGGTGAATATGATCATCAAACAGGTAAGTTTTCTTTCTTTTCAAAATAAATCTGAGTTATAATTTTAAATACAGAATAACGTGAACTCATGTTTCTATTTTGATCAGTTATCGATTAGGCTGAAAATATGTCAGGCCGCGAATTCGGACTTTTCGAAATTCTACAATCGCACGAAATACGTTTAGATTGTGAGATTTTTTTTCCAATTTTTCTCTTGCATTTTAATAGCAATTCCTGAAAATGATAATAACTGATAAAACACTTAGGATCAATAACAAAACACTTCTGTTAAGTAAGAAGGTATTCATTGGATGATTAATTTATAAGAATACTCTAAAGTGAAAAATGCAAAAAGAATAAAAAGTTTACTTATCACCCAAAAAATTTCTTGAAATAAAGGACAACACAGGCTGTTGCACGAACCCTTTTCAAATTTTTTGTGTTGAAAAACTGGTAGCAATACTGGAAAAACTATAATTGATGAACAAAGAAACATTAATGAAAAGAAATTAAAAATGGATATAATATTTTGTACAAATACTCTTGTATTGGTGTTTTGCATTCTATGTATTGCTGGCAATACTGGAAAAATTATATTTGATGAACAAAGAAACATTAATGAGAGGAAATTAACAATAGATATAATATTTTGTACAAATACTCTTGAATTGGTGTTTTGTATTCTATGTATTAGTGGCAATACTGGAAAAATTATATTTGATGAACAAAGAAATATTGATGAGAAGAAATTAACAATATATACAATATTTTGTACAAAATTTTTGCTTATTTGAATAAAAATATTGCTTAAAATTAAAAGAAGCAAATTTTCAGCTCTTTTATTTTATTTTCATCATAATTTGTACCATGTCCATGTCTTTCAATGTATGTATTGTACAGTGTGCAAAATTAAAAAATATCTTTCTAAATAATTTTTTTTCAAATGATCAAATTTTCATGATAGAAGTACCAATCTTAATCGTTGAAAAGGCTCAAATATGCTAATTAATTCGAGTTATTAATGAAATTAGGGAATCGGACACAAAAGCGTTCTTTCTCTAAATGAAGAAAAAAAAATTTGACAATCAAAATATGGGGTAATCGCAATCTGGAAAACATGGTTCCAATAATTTAGTTATGACAGGGGTTCAAATTTTGGGCCCTTAATGTTAATTTCATTTTTTACGCATTTCATCCGATGTGGGATATCGAAAAATTTTTGCATGCAATCATAAAACTCTATTATCATTAAAAAAAAATTTCTTTAAAGATTATTTATAGCTTTTTATTATTTTATTTAATCGGACCGAAAACATTTTGAGGTATTAGACATACAAATTTTTGCACCATTTTAAACTGCACAGTGTTAAATGACAAAATTTGATCAGAAAAATCGAAAATGTGGATAATATTTCCTGATTAAAAAAAGTCGGATTTTTAAAAAATTATTTCTATTTGATTTTGTTCAAACATTGCGTCATTTATAATTGCACAGTTTAAAGTGAAGTAAAATTTTGTTTACGACCCTTAGTAAATAAAATAATTATTTTGTATGGAATTATGCTTAGATAGATGAATTTTATAACAAAAATTGACTTAAGAGGAACTCAAGATAGGGAGAGAAAATTCTACATAATAAATTTTAATTAAATAACGAATGGTGGTCTTTATTTGGCAGTATCTTTCGAAACAAGGTTGTTACCGAATCATTGAACTGTATTTTAGATTCTTTGTTAACCTTTTGTGGCAGAATTAAGAAATCAACAGTTTTTAATAGATCGATAAATAGTTGCCTGTTTTTAGACTTTCGATAAGTATCTTTGTTTTTATGTAATTAACGTTACTCAAAACCATAAACGTTGTTGCCTTACAGTTTTGAGAAAATATTCATAAAAATTATCAAGCTTTATTTCTCCTAATATAATGAAGTTTCTGCCTTTCTGTAAAGGAATTCTGCTGTCTGACACTACTAAAGCATCAAAAACTTGTTTGGTACAAAAAAAAAAATATCAAGAAAACACAAATTAAAAATTGATCCTAAAATCACAGAGAGCGAGGGTTGAGGCCTCTAAAAAAGTTCCTGAAATATGACGAAATACGCAAAAAGTTAAATCAACATTAAGGGGTCCAAACTTTCGACCACTTTTCTGACTACAAACCCTCATATTTTGATAGTCTAAACTCTAAATCCGTCGAAAAAAGTGCAAGTTTATTCAGAGAAAGTATGTTTATTTAAATCTGTAATTTCACTTATGGCTATCTCCTTAATTTTTATTTAGGAATTAGCTATGAGATAATTTTACAAAATCCAATACATTAAGTTTTATTAATTAGTTATCATATTTGAGATCATCCCTTTGAACTATTAAGTCAAAGTTCTAATTTTTGTTGGTCTTACCCACTAAATTTGTTCCTTTCGATAAAGGAAACCCCACTAAATATGACATTTAAAACGAAAATTTTGATAATTAAAGATAGCTCAATTGACTCAAAATTTGTCAGAATGTAAATTTAAAAGTTGTTGCAATAAATAAACATGAGTTATATAATTATTTGGGAGTCACACGGAATGATATTATATGAGCTACAGCATATATGAGTTATATACAGCATATATAAATTCCCTTATAATTGACTTATTTAATGCCACAGAAAACATTTTAATTTCTACTGAGATACTTCCACGGTAGTGATCCTCTAAAACTAATATTATAGCTGCATTTCATCATAATCATTCATAGCTATTACTTAATTTACTTCTTCTGTACTCTGTGCGGATTTTAACATGGTCAAATTTCTTCCGAATAATTGTTCTCCAAAGATTCATTTGGTTAGATTCGATTTGTTTAACTTGTTTCCTCATAGCTCTCAAGATTCTTGTTTTAGTAAATGCATAACAAGACTTAATCATAGTACGGAGAGCAAGAAGAAATTCTCACAAAATCGACTAGAAATGTTAGGGAAAATCTTGCGAACATATCCTGATGATCTCCTCAACCACATTCAAAAAAGGAATTATTACTTCTTGTTACTCGCTCAAAAAATAGGTCGAACGATTTCTCTGGTTTTCACGCTTGGTTGAGGGAATAACTTAAACTGTTATAATATATATATATATATAGAGAGAGAGAGAAAGAAAAATATAAATACTATTTTTAAAAAAAAGATTAAAAAAAAGTTTAGAAAAGAAAACATTATAAAGCCAAAAAACAAAACTGTTTAATTTTTTTAAAAATATATCTGATGCCTTTTTTTTTTAAAAAAAAATAATAACTTTTCTTCTTTTTTAAAATATGTTTTTGTTTGTTTTCCTTGTATTTATCTTATAAATTATATTTTTTTTTTTCATTGCCATTTCATTCAAATTACTTTTTAAAAATAACCGCAATAAATAATAGATCAATGATTGCATCAACAAGAAAAAAAACCACTCCGTGGCATTGTGTTTCTCTTTTAAATTTTTTGAGAAGTTCTACTACATGGAAAGGAAACTACAAAAACATTAAACAAACTGTTACAGAAATTAAGTATAATTCGTCTTTTAGTGAAAATATTTTCGTGGTTAACTCAGTCTGGAATAATAAGCCAGGATTTACATCTGGGTCACTTGCTTAAGTTGTATTTAATAAATATTACAAAATAAATTAATACTTATTATTGAATTCAATAATGAAACTCTCTATACCTTTGTTTATTTATATTGATGCCAATATTTCTCATGTAATAGCCTTTGTTATGAGAAAGTTCATCAACAGCCAATTTATGCACCCTCGTATATGTGAAGACACATTTATTCAATTAATAACACAGCCACTCAACTGCAATATAAGATATTGACATTTTTTAGGCATAACATTCAGAAAGGAGATTAATTTATGACATTGAATTTATTATGAATATTAATTATTTTAATATTGAACGGCACCAAAACAAATACAGAAATTAAAAAATCCATTCCAAAGCAAAATACATTTTTTCATAAACAGTTAAGGAATAGATTTGTAAACCAGACTATTTATTTTGCATAAACTGTTCAATTTTTTGAATTAACCAAATATTTTTTTTCATTTCAGAAAACAGATATAAAAACGAGATAATGGTGGATAATGATCCTGTTATATTTGAGATTGTCGATACATGTCCAAGGGTAAGAAATGTTTTCTCTTAAAGACTGCTTATTTTAAGTAAATAGCTTATGATGCGTAAAGACGCTAAGATAAAATCCACTCGAAAAATTCCATCAAATGAAAAAGAATCTTCAGAATAATAATAATACGAACTCATGTTGGCGCATACAAGTAAGTCAAAATGAATGTTCCAATTTCATTTATGCCCTCTGTAATGTATTCATTAAAAGTGTACATACATGCAGAAGTTTTGAATATTCACTTATAGATGGAAAAACAAAACGGGCAGAAAAACGTGTTCGTAAAAGGCTCACTCAATAGCAAAGGGCGTTTTGTACGTTTCAATTCTGAACAAAATTCGGTCAGACAGACCATCTGTCATTGGTATTCGAAATTCCAAGAGAAAATCATCAGAGTTGGACAACGAATTACATTTATGTAACAAAAGTATCGAACAATGCATTTTTAATGAAATTTATAACATTTTGCTATGAAATTGGGTTATTCATTTTGTACATCGTGTTTCACATTCATAGGTGCTTTGAAGAATATATGTGCTCCGAAAAATTCTCTTTCTCTATGTGTTTTTTCCATCCACCCTATCTAACAAGATGTGCTTTCTCATATAAGTATATTTTAGGATATTTTATTTAGGATATATTAGGATATTTTATATATTAGGATATTATTATATATGTTAGGATATTTTATTTAAGATATTTTAGAATATTTATTATAATAAATATATTTTATATAAGTATATTTATTATAATAAATCATCAGAATTATAGATAGTGTTACTTGAAGGTTAAGAACGGTTAATGAAAAACAGTTCACGCGAACCGTTTCTTTCTTTAACAGAACCCATCTTCATTGTGTAATTACTCTCGAGAAGAAACAAAAACTTAATTCCTAAAATACATCCTTTTATGACAAAATACATCCTTTTATGACTCTAGGTGGCTACGTATCATTTTCGCACTTGCTTCAAATCTTCAGAATGACCAATGAATCAATATTCTCGAAGATATCTCATTAATTTAATAAGACTTGACCTAAGATTTGCTAAGAGATAAACCTCAAAAAAACTATTCATATATTTAAATAAAAATTAATAATTCCAGGCAATTTTTCTATAATTAAATTAAATAATTCTTATGTATCACTTTTATGGAAATGGTGCTTTAAAAATTATCGAGGATTTTCTTAAATTATTTTGATTGTAACTTAACGGTTTTAATGTTAATTTATAATTTTATCTTGTAATTACTTAGTTTAATTTATGTGCGAAATAATTTTTCATAACGACGATGATTTCTTATCTACATTGTGTAATAATTTTTAAAGGCAATTTTAGTTTTTAGTAATAGTCTTTATTTCTTGGTATCGTTTCAACTTATTTTTGTTTCTTAGCATTAAGCGACTTTCATCTTGTTTTGAAATTTATATTCTGATTTGTTCCAATTATGAATTTCTAAATAAAATTAGGATTCCGTATGTTTAATATTCTTATGATTTTAAACCAATTAGTTTTATACTATTTTAATGATAATTATATTTTTAGTTTGCAGTCATTTAGTTCCTTTTATGCCATTATACTTTTTATTAATTACTATACTAAACTTTTACTAATTAGCACAAGTGGGCTCTAATGTTAGGAGGATAGCACGTGCTTCCTCAATATTTTTTTTTAAATCACAGAATATTTTTTTAAGTTCTTTTCTTTAAATTCTTAAAAAACTATTTTTGATGTAAAGAAAAATTAATAATTTTTGACAGTTTTCTAAAAATTAAATGAAATAATTCGATATTTATCACTTTTATAAAAATGGTGCTTTAATAATCATTTTTTTTAAATTATTTCGACTATAACTTAATGATTTTATTGTTGGCTTATAATTTTATTTTGTTGTTGTAGTTCATTTACGTCTCTCTAGAGCTGCACAATGGGCTATTGGCGACGGTCTGGGAATGATCCGAAGACATGCCATCACAATTTTGATCCTCTGCAGAGGGGATGGCACCCCCGCTTCGGTAGCCCGACTACCTGCACGCGAAGTCGAGCACTTTACGGTAGAAAAGTTTAACGAGGACCAATACCGCACACCCTCGGTCCCTACGCAGACTGATCCAAGTGGTCACCCACCCGCACACTGACCGCAGCCAGTGATGCTTGACTTCGGTGATCTGCAGGGAACCGTGTCTTAACGATCAGTCCACTGCGGGACAATTTTATTTTGTAACTATCTCGTTTTATTTATCTTCAATATAATTTTTCTCGGTTACAGTGCTTTCATATCTACATTGTGCAATAATTTTTTAAAACAATCTTTAGTTTTTATCGCTGTCAAACGTTTTCAGAATCGTTTCAACTTATTTTAGTTTCATAGCATTAAACGACTTGTTTCGAGCTCTAAATTTATATTCCAATTTGTTCCAGTCATAAATGTCTAGTTGAATTCTGATAGAATACTTAGATTTAATATTGTTTTGATTTTTAAACCACTAGTTCTATTTTTTACTGAATATTCTTTACTATTACTACTGATGAATTTTAAAAGAAGAGTAAGATATTTCAGCATATATCAATAGAATGTTTTTGAATTATTTTATTTGATTGACGTTTAAAAACTTAGCAGCAATTTGTGAAGACCGGATTGCACCAAATGTATAAAAATATTAAAAAGAGGTGCAATATTTCTCATAGTAAAAATGCTATTTTTTTAAGAGAACCCATATCGAGGAATCATATGGTTATAAAGCAGCTTTGCGAAAGAAGATTTTCTGAAAAAGGCCGGATTTTGTTTTTTAAAAAAAATCGGTCTTTAATGGCTTCTTAATATTTTATTATTCAAAATTAACAAACACGTATTTAAATTACTCTTATTAATGAGTATGCAGTAAAATGATAGAATTAAATAATTTAACTTTCGCTTAAGGTTATTTATTCCTTAACGAGATTAAATGTTATTGATTTTAATTCTGTAGTTGAATCACCATAGTAGCTTCAAAAGCAGGCATTTTTTGAGGCCAGAATGTTTCAAAATCAGACTAATTCAATCATATTCTAATGCATCCTAACTGTACTTTAAATTGATGCAAAATAATCATTTTTTATAATTACTAAATCTGTTATAAATTAGGCATTTTCTATAAGACTGTGCATGATTTGTTCGAAATAATTATAGTTCATTTTTTACTATTCATATACAAAATTATAGAAACATATCTTTACTAACTCATATTTCTGATGAAATACTTAGCGAATTATCTTATAACTTTAGAAGTGCCATGTAATTGCTCATACATTAAAAATTTTTTAAAGCTTTTAGAGGGCCAGCAATGAATTACGAACACAAAGAAATGTAAGCAGCTTATTCAACAAAAATATATAGTAATAAGCTTGTAATTTGTATACACTACTTTGGTTATCATATGCAATAATAATACAAAATTTTGTAAACATATCTTGAGGATTCATAGAAATATGGATATTTTTGTTGTAAAAAAATTTCGCCTTTGCTTTTTATCATAACTTCAGAAATAACAGAATCAAATAACAGAATTTCAATTAACAAAAATATTATTTAAAAAATTGAAAAAAGAATTATTTCGAAATCAAGATATGAATATTTTAAGTAGTCCTTTCATACCGCGCATGCGCGGAAAATATTTAATAAAATTATTTCATAATTTTGTTCTGAATCGTATTTGGTAATTTGTGAGAAAACCCCAATTTGAATATCACGAAAACTTAAAAAGTTTCTTGCAATTTTCTAAGTAGTTTTTGCAAATTTGGAAAGATAGCTGTGATCAGTAAAGGTTTTTTGACAAATTTTATTTTGTACTATTAAACAAGATATATTATTAATTATTTATTAATTTTTGTTGCTAATTGAAAATTAATCTAAATATTTTGTTAAATTTTATTGAATATTTCTGCAGTCATAATTAAAAACGTAAGGCAAAAAATGTTTTTTTTTTAATAAAAATATCTATATTTTCATGAATATTTAAGCTGAACGAAATTTTGTGCTGTCATTGCATATGTTAACCAAAGTAATTGATTCAAGCCTAATACTATATTTTTTTGGCACATGGTGTACATAAACACTATTTTTTGTTCATAATTTATCGCCTCAAACCTTTAAACTTCATTGATAGGTATCGCAAATCGCTTCTAAAGTCTAATTTGAGATATATTAAAAAATGAGTTGGTATAGAAGTGTTTGTCTAACACTGCGTTCATTTCTAATTGCTGTTCTAAGTAGTTTAAAATCTTCTTAGGCTTCTTAACGCTTACAAGTTATTGCTTCAAAATACTTCGAAGGTTGCTGTTCCAAATTGCTCCTTACACACAATCACTAGTAATTGATTAACAATTTTATTTCCCTTTTAGATAATTACAGTTTTTGAAATATATCCCTTCTAACAAGAGCCAGATTTTTTAATTTTAGCTGGTTTCTTGAGGTGATTTATAACCTGGCTAAAATCTGGCAATCATGAAATATAGAACAATGATCTGATTTACTCTGAAACAATTAGGTAATAGAAACAAATTAAATGCATAGTTTTTTTTTAAGGTTTGGACTACGTGATCATTAGAAACCTAAAATAATTTTTGTTTTGCTATTTTTTTCTTAAAAATGTATTTTGTGAAAATCAGGATTGTGTTTAATTTTCGATACATTTTGATTGTTGTTATTTTTATAAGCATTACGCATCGATACAATTTACTATGTTAAGAAGATTAGGATTAATTATCATAGAATCATGAAGAATAAGAAATTTTGAAGAATTATCTATTTGAAAGAAAACATTTCTTTTTGTCTTTAATTCTTCTGATACTAATCTCTTTTGTTCTTAATCTATACTTATGCCTTTTATTGTTATAGTTTTGTGACTATGCTATTGATAATTTTGTTTTTATCAAAATTAAGAAGTGAGACAAAGTAATGTGAAACACTCGATTAGCTCTAAAATAACGTTGTGAAAGTGCCGTAAATAAATAAACAATATTAATTATAGAACTGGTGAATAAAATCACTATTCGAATTAAGAAATTCAGATCACTGACTAGAATAATGTGATTTTGATCAGTGATTCAAGTCAAGGGATTTAGATCAGTCATTCGAAACAAGTTATTCAATCAATGATTAGAATAAAGTGATTCGAATCATTGATTCAAATAAAGTGATTCGAATCACTGATTAAAATCATGCGATTCAGATCATTTATTCGAATAAAATCATTAGAATCACTAATTCGAATTATACAATTGGATCACTAATCGAATCGAGTGATTTTAGATCAGTGATTCAAATCATGCGATTCAGTTCATTACTTGAATCAAGTGGTTCAGATTACTGATTGAAATCAAGTTATTCAGATTACTGATTGGAATCATGTAATTCAGATCACTGATCAGAATCATGGCATTTTGATTACACTTGTGGGATGAGGGTAGCTATCGAACATGTCAGCCGTCATCTATGAAAAGGTACCCCACCATAGAATCGAGTTAACATGTCTTATATACTAGTGAATTGAAGTTGTAATTTTGTAGTGGTAGTTACGCTACAGTACTCCCCCACCAGAATTATATTTGTGATAGAATTCGATGAATGGATACCACTAGTTGAATAATTGCTGTTTTTGTGCGAAGCCGGGAGAGCCGTATTAAGATCACCGTACTTTTTGAGTGCTGAATGTGAGAGGTGTATTAACTTCACGGTCGCTCCTGTGTTGCCTTTGGCAGTCGAGTGTATGCAGGCCGGCGATGTGTGCTCGAGACTGAGTAGCAACAGTGCGAGGAGGTGGATAATGTTGCAGACACAAGTAACAAGTCAACTATTCAATGTGGATCATCCAACGAAGTCGGCGTTATTGTCAATGTAGGCGTACCCAGATCAAAGTGGGCGTTACTGCCAAGGTAGGCGTGTTCACATCACGTCCGAAGGTCACCAATGTGGGGCGAGGGTAGCTATCGAGCATGTCAACCTCCATCTATGAAAAGGAACTCCACCATAGAATCGAGTTAACATGTCTTATATACTAGTGAATTGTAGTTGTAATTTTGTAGAGGTAGTTACGCTATACACTGATTCGAATCACTTGATTTAGATCAATAAATTGAATCAAGTGATTCGAAACAATCTAAGCTTGTGATTCGAATCACTATAGGAATCAAGTGATTCAACTCACTGATTGTGATCAAGTGATTCAGATCACTGATTCGAAACACGTGATTTTGATTAGTGATACAAGTCAAGGGATTCAGATAAGTCATTCGAATCGAGAGATTCAGGTATCAATGATTCGAATTACTGAATCGAATCATGGGATTCTGATCTATATTCGACACAAGTGATTCAGATCAGTGATTCCAATCTTACGATTTAGATAACTATTCGAATCATGTGATTTGATTAACGTTTCGAATCATGTGATTTGATTAATGTTTCGAATCATGTGATTTTAATTAGTGATTCAGATCACTGATTCAAATCACATTATTCAGATGAATAAATTGAACTAAGCAATATGGATCAATGATTCAAATTAAGGGATTCAAATCACTGATTCAATCCCTGCGATTCAGATCATGGATTTGAGTAGCGTGATTCGAATCACTAACTCGAATCATGGGATTCGGATCAATATTCGATTGAAGGGATTCAGATCCATGATTCGTATCATTGATTCCGAACAGTGGTTCTAATAAAGTGATTAGGATCAGTGTTGCAAATGAAGTGATTTGGATTACTGATTCGAATCATTTGATTCGGATTACTGATTCGAATCATTTGATTCGGATTACTGATTCGAATCATTTGAAACGGATTACTGATTCGAATCATTTGAAACGGATTACTGATTAGAATCATTTGATTCGGATTACTGATTCGAATCATTTGATTCAGATTACTGATTCAAATTATGCGATTCAGATTACTGATTCGAATTATGCGATTCGGATCACTATTCGAATAAAGTGATTCAGATCACTGATTGGAACAATGTGATTTTATTAGTGATTCAAATTCAGATCAGTCATTTGAATCAAGCAATTCAGGTATCAATGATTCGAATTAAGTGATCCGAATCAATAAATCGAATCAAGCCATTCGGATCAATGATTCAAATCAAGTCATTTGGATAAATGATTCGAATCAAGTGATTCTCGTCATTCATTCAAATCATGTGATTCTGATCATTGATTCGAATTAAGGGATTCGAACCATTGTATCGAATAATAGGATACGGATCTGTACTCGAATCAAGTAATTCAGATCAATTATTCGAAACAAGTCATTCAGATCAGTGATTCCAATTTTACGATCCGGATCACTGAAAAAAAACACATATTCAATTTGATCATGTATTAAAATATTGCTTTAATATCATCTTTATACTGATGGCGAAATATAATAATTAATATTCTAACTATGTTAAGTGCTGTGAAACTTGCCAAATTAACAAAAAAAAAAAAAAAAAACTCATCAAGAAAGAGTGGAAAAGTTTGCCAGATCAACCATTTGAAATTTTATCAATTGATACTGTTGGCGAGCAAAACTATAAGAACTCAAACTAAAAATATTTGATCATGATACTTCAGACTTTTTCTTCTAAAAGTGTAAAAACCGTAACATGTACAAATTGTTCATGTTCACGAGCCTAGCAAAATTTTAAGTGATCGTAAGGTCGTCTTTCCAGCATCTAGATTTAGAAGATTTCTTAGGAACTATAATGTTATTAACTTCAGCCCTTAAGCAGATGGAAAGGTAAAAAAAGTCAGAGTAATTTGTAGATGTAAAATGAGTGAAACTTCTATATATAAGTTCCGTGGAATAAAAATATTAGAAGATGTAACACAGGAATATAATTTCACTCTCCATTCTGTGACTCAATTTTCTCTCGCTAGTTTAATGAATGGAAAATTTACCTTGTGATTCTTTTGTAAATCAAAATATTTTTCCTCTAGTTGATGAAGCAAGAAAAACATATGTTAAAAATTCCGAAAAGTTTTTTTAGGAAACTAAAATTTATTCTCACTTTCTGGAACTCGATTTTACAGTTAGTGATTTAGTATTTTACGGAGAATTCCGTTATCCTAACATAAGTAATTTAAGCTCACCATATTATGGGTCCATACAAAATTTTAAAGAAATTATCTGAGACATGATTTGAGATTGATAAATTTAAATTTCTCGCTTAAAAAGAGTCAGAAATAGTAGATGTAAACAAATTAAGAAAATTTCATCCAAGTCAACAATTTTATTCATATGAAAAAAAAAGGAAATAACAATAGGTTTTCAGGGCTCTTATTTCATATTAAGTCTTTTTTTTTAAATTTTATTTTGCATTTTCATTTTTTGCCCGGTAATTGGATACTTTTTATTTTCTTATGCATTGACGTATGATTTTTTTTTATTTTGATGTATGAAAAATTTAGGAAAAATTCCTGAATTTTATTATTGCAAATGAAATATATATAAATGTTTCTGTAGACAGTGGGATTCCAAAATGTTTCTTTACTCATCTTTTCTCCTCAATACAGAGGAATAAGTATGAGTAAACAAACCCCAATCAAAGATGGTTTATATTACTTTTATTAATTATTATATTCTAAAATATATGGTTACATTTACATGAATATGGACAGAAATCTATAGAGCACATGGTATGCATTTCAGCAAATTATTACGCATACAACTACTTATTGCCTGACTCACAATGACGAAGGGTTTTAATTTTAGGATTTTCTATAAAGGTAGTATAAAGAATAATAATTACAGGCATATTTTGTAAGCCATCGTATGATTATATTAAACTTGAGTATATGTTTAGTTTACGTGTAGTAGTGGTTAAAATAGGCTTAAATTAATTTTATGAATGCAAGAAATAAATAGAAATTCAATTATAAAATAAAATATTACGTGAAATGCTTAAAATTTATGCTTCTAAATTAGATTTAAGTACTGTTTTTCCAATTAAGTGAAATTCTAATACAGTAAAGAAAATTGCCTTAAATCTTATCGAAGGTTTAAAATAACGGGCAAGTACTTCAGCGGTCAACATACAAGCTCATTTTTATTAAAATTTTGTTCTGATGGTCAACTTAGACTTGTAAGGACTTTGCCTATTTGTAAGTCTAATGTAGTTAACGTATTCTACCTTTTGTTTAGAATTTTACAGATTTCCCGAGAGAAGAACTTTTACATTGGGCTGATGGTTTTTTATTAGTCTATTCCATAATTGATAAAGATTCTTTTACATATATTCAAGAAGTGCGTCGACTCATTCAGAATTACAGACCATCTTCTCCAGGTAGTTCCCATCCTCCATGCCCTATAGTAGTTGTGGCCAACAAAGCTGATCTTATACACCTAAGAAAAGTCACTTTCGAACAAGGTACTTTTATATTATTAAAAACTTATTATTCTTAAACTTGCATAAAACTACTTGTGCCAACAGCACTATTACCTATACTATTACCTAAATAAAGCAAGATAGGGTGCATATTTGGCATGACTTTTCAATTTACGTTAAAGTTTCATAAAAACTAAAAAATTTTACACTTTCTTATATAACAGTTTTCAGCAAAAGTGAACAAGTATGAAATTAGTATAAGAAAACAAAATCAATTCATGGTAATTTATTTAATTTTGATATAATGTGGCACCGAATTCCGCCAGTCATACTTAGGAAACAGTTTGAAAACATGTGGGTCGATTATGATATTTGTCCTGTAAGCCTAAGAGATTAAAATAACAGATGGTAAAAGGGGCAAAACTTATTAAAAGTGAGATGTTTTTTAAATGCAAAATCGAACATATCGTAGATAGTTAGTTTATATGTATAAAGTGTACAGTTTTGTAGTTACGCCTATTTACACATCTGATATTAACTCACAAGTTGTTATTCAATACTTGAAAAATCGTACAATAGATAATTTAAAAACACTAAAACATAGAATCAAAGAGGAAAATAAAACGCGGCAACTATTATAATACTTTCGATGAGATTTTGTTATTTAAAATGTTATTATAAATACGAAATAAAGCTTTGTTAGTAATATTTTTTTACCTACATGGAATAGTTGATCGACGAAAATTTAGGTCCTTAAAGAATTTGCAAAATTTTGTACCATATTTCGGCATCTATTCGAAAAAGATTAGCTTAAGAAATAGCCATTGAAATTAGGCCCAAATTGTGGTAAAGATAAGTTTCTGAAAATGGTAAATAAAAGGTCTTTACATGACCTTAAAAAGTAACATTTACATTCTGGATAATTTTTAGTTTTAAACCCAGCCTAATATACAGGATGGTTAGTTTTAATATATAAGTTATCATTGATATTATAAATGTTTCATGGGCCATTTTGACCACTGTGTATTTGCATGCAGGATTTTTCTTTAAAGCCACCGATAATGTGTATTTTCATAATCTTAATCAAAAATCAAAATAAAAAATCACAAACATCGGAATTTCTCAGTGTGGTAATAATTAAATGACAATACTGAATTTAATAAAATACTAGAATGTTGCGAGAGTTTGATGTTTAACCCTATATATGGAGCATAAAATAAAGTATATTTTGTGTTACAGGGGAAAAGCTTGCAAAAGAAGTGGAAGCCTCTTTTTCCGAAATAGCTGCATCCGAACATGTTCATCAAGTTGCAGATGCATTTAGTGAACTTTTTCGAGAAGTTAATGTTTTTCGTCGACGCTCAAAACAATCACTCTTGGATCGGATTAAACATGGTGGAAAGAACTCAAACAAAAGTGATAGAAAATGAAACCTTCCAAGGGATGATTAGTGCAGATGATATTTCTTTCGTCCAAATTTCTTATTTTGCTATATAAAATTACATTCTTTAGATTAATGTTTGCCTACCTTACAAATGAAAAGTTTTCGACTACTGTTGAAAAAATTATAAAAATATTTACTAAAAGTTATTTTTATCATGGGATTACCTTTGGATATGCGAACTTCATAATTGTGGGCAAAAGGTTTTCAATTCGCTTAAAACTTGCAACCGCTATTAGGAGGCTAATAGGGGCCACAATCTAGGAAATATGGACCATATTTCCTAGATTGCAGAAATCAGTCGAAAGCTTTATTCAGAGAAATGTTTTTGTGTTTCGTATTTTAAAATATCGTCTGCATTAATTAATAAGCCGGTTTGAAGCAACCATTTTAAGCCAATTAAACTGAGTACATAAAGATCCAATCACAAAATCAAAAGTTATTCAAGATTTCTTAAAGGAAATACTCTTTTTGCATGTCTTTACAAAGTGTCTATATAATTGGTTTTTATCTTGTTTGCCGGAGTTTTTACTTATAAAGACAAAATTATACGAGAGTAATTTTTTGGGCAATTTTATTGAAAACAAATATCTTACTATTTGATGTTTCATTAGTGAAGAAACACACTATGAATATCCTGCAATTTGTAGAAATTTCATTAAAATTTATGTTTTTTATGCAATTATTAAAAATAGCTAAAAATAATAATTCAGTCGAGATAATTGTTAATGGCATTTATGAGTTTATTTTCTTCTAATTATTTAAAGATCGGATCTCGGAATCTCTTCAAACTCTAATATTTCTCCACACTAAACTATGTTTTTTATTTTGACCTCTTTCAATTTAACCTTTTATTTCTTGAAATATTTTAGAGCAGATTTACTTTTGATTAAACTTTTGCTATCAATTTCATTGATATTACAAAAAGTTCTTCACTAGTGGTCGTCAATATGTTATTGAAATGTCCATGAAATACTAAGTGAGCATCTTCAACGGCTTTTCTTCAAACTCAACCAATGAGAAGACAGATTAATGACGGTTGTTAACCAGAATCGATTTTCGCAGAATGAATCACGCTATTGTATTTTGTCCGTTTTTGAATTGTAATAAATTTTCAAGTGAGATTTTGCTTATGCAAAATTCATATTTTGTCTGAACTAATTTCGGAATAAAAAGAACTAAATCAATGTAGCATAAAAAAAGTTTCAAATAATTCGCGCTTTTGTAAATAATCTAGAGTTTACAAATAAGATAAGTGTTTTTCTATTAACAAGTTGAATCATCAACAACAGTGTTCCTTAAAGAGGCCATTTATTAAGGTCAAATAACTCCACCATTATAAGCTTACCTAAATGAAAATAATCAAAATCAATGAAAATTTTATGAAATATTTTCATGTAACAAAACTGTTTCTCAAGGAAGGTTGGAAGATTTGTAAACATTTCAGGTGACGACAGAGAATAAAAAGATTTGTCGCGTTACAATCATAGTATTAAAAATGTTTTTTTTTTCGTCATCTCGTGATGCAAATAAATAATTTTTATCAAGGTAATGTTATATTCATTAAATTTTACTGATTTAAACTTCAGAGTAGTGCATCCTAAAAATAGGAAGATATCTTGAAATTTTATCAAAATCCATGCACAAAAGAAAGCGAATCAAAATTATTTTGTGATAATAATTAATGTAATTTTGCTAAACTTTTATTATTATTAAAAAAGCAGTTATACAGTTTTTCAAGATTTTGTTGCTTACAACCAAAACTCGTATTACTTATGACTGATAAAAAAAATTAGCTCAATATTCAAATAATTTTGTTAAATTTTAATACAATTTAAGTTTATTCAGAGTTTTAAAAAAATGGTTTTGTTTTTTATAAACAAATTAGGTATATAATGCTTATGACTGATTAAAAAATTTGCTATTAGTTCATTTTTAAAAGAAGTTAGTTTAACTTCTAATGTGATTTTATTTTATTTTATAACCGTCGTTGAACAGACGACCCAATACTGGATTTACGACTACTGATGTTCAACTCCATAGCCTTGTAATTTTGAATTCAATCCAGAAGACAGGGGAACTCCTGGATCAAGTATAGGGATAAATTCTGCCTTCGTGGAGGACTTTTTGAAGGAACTAACCCGCATCTGCGTTACATGGAGATGAAAACCTTGCACGGTTAGTCTGACGGCAAAGGGACTCGAACCCATGATCCGTCTACCACTGAGGATATTTTTCGTCCGCACTGTGCGAGACGGGTGCGGAATTCGAATCCATCAACCATCACTGGGATTCGAACCCGGTTCACCTCATTGGAGGGCGAACGCTCTATCCCCCGAGCCCCCACGGCTCTTTTAATGTGACTGCAGTTTTCTTTTTGCAGCCAAATTAAGTTTCCTAACATTTGGATCCAGAGTTAAGATATTCAAATCGTTCTGCTCCAAAAAAATTTATCTTGTTGATAATTAATTTCAAATATCTCTTCAGGATTTACTGTTTGTTTGATGATCTAACTTAAAATGGATTAAGTTCCGTCAGTGACAATCATAAACATTATCTTGTTAAGTCCCCCAACCCCTATATATCCAGCGTATTATCTTACCACAGAAATTAGAATGTACAGTGAGTAAAAAACTGATTAACTTTTGTTTAATTATCGGGTTTTATCATACTAAGACTCAATTTAAGTATTTTAAAGTCATAACTTTAAGTGTGCTAATTAATTAAACGTGTAATTCTAATTAGATTGAATAGTTCTCTATAAATCATATTTTAAATATACTACTTTTTAAAATTGGTCATATTCGAAACTAATCTACCGATTTTGGTTCAAATTTTATTCATTCAGACTTTATAGTATTAAATTGGTTAGTCAAAGAAAGAAAAAATAAACAAATATAAATACTTACTGAAAGGTTTGAATTCAATCATATTCTGTGCCATATCTGTATCAAATGTCTATCTTTAGATGTGAGTTGTATGCTTAATATTCTGCCCGAATTCTTCAAAAGATTCCATTTAGATCTTCTTACTATGGAAAAAGTATTTTTCATAAAAATAAATAACCGATAATATTTAGTTTAATTATTAAAGATAATGATTTGGCTAAGCATCGTTTTGATTAAAAGGCAAAAAGTTAATCATTTTAGATCTGAACGAATTTTAAGATGAGAGTTTTACTGGAAATAATTAAATTTTGTAAAAAAATTTCATTTGAAAAAAGTTATATGACTTTTCCAGAAACAGTTCCATATTGTATTTAAACCTAAAGAATTGTATTTAAAGCAAAAGATATATCTCATAAAGTAAAGGCTGGGCATTAAACACACCGAAAAATTCAACCCTATATAGAGACTGGAAAAAAAAGACAGAGAAAAACTAAATTCATGCCAGCAAAACGAGCCAAAAAAATCATTTTGTGAAAATATATGAACCCTAAATTAAGGTTGCGTTCGAATGAACTACCTTTAGTTCGGGTCTTGACGTTGTTGAATCAAAACGAATAAGTCATTCGTCGAAGAGTGTGGTTCTTTGACATCTTCGTGTTCTTTATAAGAACGACGAATTGATTGAAGAAGCTTTATTTAATTACCGTATTAATGAAGTTTTGCCGATATTCGTTAGAAGACAATGAAATACAGTCGAAATTTTACGCAAGTGAAAAATTTCTATTTTTATTCAATCATCTTTTAATTAAATGTAATAAGTGTTGAAATCATGCATTTGAAATGCCAGAGCGCTTTCTGCAGCTTTACTGAACAATTGTGGCTGACTCTGTATAATTATCATATTCTTTTGCATTCTCAAAGTGGTTTATTTGATGTCTTCAAACTAAGCATTTATGTTTGTTGTATATTTGTATTTACAATAAGTAAAAAATAAATGAGAGTTGTTTGTTAATATTGAAAATTGAAGTATATCTTAACACCAAAAATGGTGGCAGCTACTTGACACTGAGTGGTGTAGACGTAGTGAAACACTAAGAATATCACGGCACCATTTTTGATATTTAGTAACACTAATTACAGTAAGATAAGAGACAGTAAAGGTATTTTAACGAGACAATACAAAATAAGAATCTTAAATTCACTAATTCTTAAAATATGATTAGTTTATAAATCAAACACTTTTGAATATCTGAACACCAAAAATGAATCATACGCCAAAATCCTAGGACAGTGAAGTAACCCACCTAGAATACCCTACTTAGTGTAAAGGAGACACCACTATATTTGTTATTTACTCTTAATACAATTTATAATTATAGTTAGATATGATGCACATAAGAATCATTCAGGTTAGTTTTACGAGACAGTATAAAGTAAGAATAAGTAATATAGGTTCTCAAAATAAAAGTTTTTTGTAAATCAAACATACGCTTAGCACAGAGAGAATAGGCTAAACAGAGCAGGAACGGATAGAAATTATAAAAAATCATTTAATTTTCAAGTCAATGTAAACTGTATTAAAATGTTCTTATTGCACAACTAAAAACATACATACACATTTTTAAATATGAACTGCAGATGAAGAGCAGCATTGAAAACAGTTCTTTATTGATTCTAAACAATTGCCAACGAAATCAAAACGTTCCAGCTTTATTGTTTTTGGAAATATTTAATGAATTGTGTTTAGAGCTTTAAATTTTATATGAAATCTCGATTTAGTGTTAACTTGGAAAAAAGTGTTCTTTCACGCAACTTTTAGAGTTGTTCAACGCCAAATTCGGAGAACACCACAGTGTACGTGTAGAAGCCGAACTATGCTTAACAGAACCAAGGCAGATTATACATAATAAAAGTATTTAATATAGTTCACTTATAAATTATAATACAAATATCCTTATTACACAACTAAAAAACTGCGTGGCTCATTCCAAATAAAATCGACCACACCACAGATTTTCATGAAAATTTTTTGTTCGAAAGTAGCAATATTTTTTTCAGAATTCTTGGATCGAATTTAAGAGTTTGGAGGCCATTTTTAAATCAGACTCATTTTAACAAAATGGCGTCACATGGCAAGGTGGTTTATATGTTTGTAACCTCTATAAAATTTTTATTTTAGAAAGCCAATTTTACCTTTTTTGGCTTCATTAAGAAAATAAAGGTACGAGGTATGAGTTAAAACTATTAAAATGCTATATATATATATATATATATATATATATATATATACAGGAATTGGACAAAATAATCGAAACACTTCGATACTAACACATTTTTTGATATTTCTCAAAAATTATTTTGAGAGTCAGTTTGCATACTTAGAAGTGATTAGATCGTGCAATTTCTTATACACATCATTAAAGGTTTTTGAGGTTCGACGGACCGTCAATTAAATTACAGACGGAAAGATATGTCTTTGCCAAAAAAAGTCGTATTAAATTTTTAACTTTACGACTATCATTTTGGTTATTATATGCAATAATTACACAAAATTTCGTAAACCCAGCTTGAGTGTTTATGGAGATATAGACAATTTATTAAAAACGATTGACTTTTTTTTTACGATAACTTTGGAAATATTGAATAAAATGTAGCAAAACTTATAGATAAATTTAAAATTGATCTCAATATTATTTCTTCAAAATTTGAAAAAAAAAAATTTAAATCTGCTCAAGATATGAGCAATTAAAGTAGTTTTTTAGACTGAGCATGCGTCGAAAGATTAAAAACTTTTTTTCTTAATTTTGCAGTACTTGGCGACAAATTTCAAAAGTTTAAAAAGTTTCACTCAATTTTTAAAAGTAAGTTCAAAATTTTTATGGGTTTTCCCTAAATTTCATTTTGTACAATTAAACAAAATTTAATAAAAATGACACCTGCATTGTTGTTGATCCTCCCTCATAAAAGTATCTTTTCTCTCGTATATTGTACTTCCTAGTACCATCACACTTTGTTGTACGGCTATCATTAGAAGGGTATTATCATTTGTTAATAAATCGTGCTTAATACTACAAAAATAAAATATGTGGAAAACTCCTTATAATTTTGAGCTTTCTTCTAAAAAGTAAGAAAACTACTTAGAAAATTGCTTGAAACTTTTTGAATTATTCAAATCAAACTTTTTTTATTGGTTGCCAAATACGATTCACTACAAAATTAAGAAGAAAAAAAAGTTTTTAATTTTTTTCGCTCATGCGCAGCATAAAAAAACTAATACCTTGCGCAGTTTTTAACGAATTTTGTTACATAAGTTATAGCAAAAAAGCGTAAGACAAAAAAATTCGTTTTTTATAAAAATGTCCATATCCTTATAAATATTCAAGCTAGGTTTACGAAATTTTGTGCATGCAATTATTGCATATAATAACCAAAATAATAGTTGCAACTTACATATTACGATATTTTTTGGCATAGGGTGATCAAAAAAATTTTTTCGTTTGTAATTTATAGATGGTCCATCAAACCTTAAAAAGCTTTGAACTTCATTGATATGTATGAGACATCACATGATCTAAACACTTTTAAATAAATAAATTGATTCTCAAGTATTTTTTGAGAAACATCCAAAGATGTGTTGGTATCGAAAGTTTCCATTATTTTGTTTATTGGAGAAAAAGACCAAAAATATTGAAACAAATGTTAATTACAAATCTTCCAAAATAAGAAGAAAAACTCCTCAAAAATAGTGCATTCTAATACTATATTAATTTAGCCATATCAATCGAATTGCTTGAGGAGAGATAAAAAAATAAAAGTTTTAGGACTCACACAAATTCGAGACAAAACACAAATAGGAACAACAAAGAACATGTAAAAGCAAAACAGTTGTCATGTCTTGCAAAAATTATTTAGAAATATGTTCATAACTGGAATTGCTTATTAATTAGAAATGTTTTCATAACCAAATTTCAAAATATGAAAATCGGAAACTGTATCTGCGAAAGCTAATAATACATTCTATTGGATATTTCAAAGTTTACAATTGTTAAAATAGAACAATTTAAAAAAATAATTATTCTAAGCGAATTTTAACCGAACGAATTTTAAATAAAAGATTTTAATTCAATGAAAGAGGTTGTTGTTTGGAGGTATAACATTTTTACCTACGGAATTGAATTTGCACATGCTAAAAAGTTAGATAATTATAAGATTTTTATGGAAATATATTCATTAAATAATTTTAATACACAATTAACTCAAGGATTTTGTGTAGAATTTAATTAAGTATCCATTGTTTTCAATCAAATTTCGGAAAAGTAAGTCTATTTGTTTTTTGGATAAATAAATATTACTACAAATTCATTTAATACTTTTAATTTGATTAAAAATAGTATTAAAATAAATATTTTTTAAACCTTAGAATTCAGTGTAATTAATTTATTTATATTAATTTTAAAATCATTCGTGTATGGCAATAATGCAGACATTGTCAATATGTCAATAATGCAGACATTCTCAGTATGTCAATAATGCAGATATTTTCTTCTTTTTAATACTTCAACCAAGAAAATTTTTTTAATTAATATTATCGTCATGATTACGAACCAATATTGCTTCCTCCAGGTAAATTTTATTTAACAAAACTATATAGTTTTAAAGATATTGAAAGCCTCAACAAATTTTAAAAAAAATTTGATATTTAGAGTATAATTTTTTTCATATAAGTGTCAAAATAAGTTAGCCATAAGGGACGAAAAATTAGATTCTTGTGATATTTCATCTATTTGAATAAAAAAAAATTCCATTATAAATATAATTATTAAAAAGGCACATATTAATTAGAATTTCTTAGAAATCAAATTTGTAATTAAGGTTATTTTTATAATCATAGTAATAACATTAAAAAAAATCTTTTAGTTTAGAAAGTGGAATACTAATAACGAGATCTTAGATATCTTAGGTCGCTATAGATTTAATTTTGTTTTGTTTAATAAAATCTAAAATAGGTTGATTAATGGTAATAATGTATGAAAAACCTTCTTTAATATTATTGTTAATAATTTTATTTAAGTAGTTAGGAAAAAATAGTGCAAGTTTTATTTAAGTATAAGACTCACAATTGCTTATTCTAAATTTGATAGCAGCAGCTGTATGAAAATTTTGACTGATAATTAAGTATCATAATTGTAGATACATATTAATTTTTAAACTCTTATAAAAAGCTACACACGCATAATATATATNATACTGGTTTATGAAACACCGGTTCCGGTATGATACTGGTTCCAGTATCATACTGGGATCAATTTGATACTGGTTTATGAAACACCGGTTCCGGTATGATACTGGTTCCAGTATCATACTGGGATCAATTTGATACTGGTTTATGAAACACCGGTTCCGGTATGATACTGGTTCCAGTATCATACTGGGATCAATTTGATACTGGTTTATGAAACACCGGTTCCGGTATGATACTGGTTCCAGTATCATACTGGGATCAATTTGATACTGGTTTATGAAACACCGGTTCCGGTATGATACTGGTTCCAGTATCATACTGGGATCAATTTGATACTGGTTTATGAAACACCGGTTCCGGTATGATACTGGTTCCAGTATCATACTGGGATCAATTTGATACTGGTTTATGAAACACCGGTTCCGGTATGATACTGGTTCCAGTATCATACTGGGATCAATTTGATACTGGTTTATGAAACACCGGTTCCGGTATGATACTGGTTCCAGTATCATACTGGGATCAATTTGATACTGGTTTATGAAACACCGGTTCCGGTATGATACTGGTTCCAGTATCATACTGGGATCAATTTGATACTGGTTTATGAAACACCGGTTCCGGTATGATACTGGTTCCAGTATCATACTGGGATCAATTTGATACTGGTTTATGAAACACCGGTTCCGGTATGATACTGGTTCCAGTATCATACTGGGATCAATTTGATACTGGTTTATGAAACACCGGTTCCGGTATGATACTGGTTCCAGTATCATACTGGGATCAATTTGATACTGGTTTATGAAACACCGGTTCCGGTATGATACTGGTTCCAGTATCATACTGGGATCAATTTGATACTGGTTTATGAAACACCGGTTCCGGTATGATACTGGTTCCAGTATCATACTGGGATCAATTTGATACTGGTTTATGAAACACCGGTTCCGGTATGATACTGGTTCCAGTATCATACTGGGATCAATTTGATACTGGTTTATGAAACACCGGTTCCGGTATGATACTGGTTCCAGTATCATACTGGGATCAATTTGATACTGGTTTATGAAACACCGGTTCCGGTATGATACTGGTTCCAGTATCATACTGGGATCAATTTGATACTGGTTTATGAAACACCGGTTCCGGTATGATACTGGTTCCAGTATCATACTGGGATCAATTTGATACTGGTTTATGAAACACCGGTTCCGGTATGATACTGGTTCCAGTATCATACTGGGATCAATTTGATACTGGTTTATGAAACACCGGTTCCGGTATGATACTGGTTCCAGTATCATACTGGGATCAATTTGATACTGGTTTATGAAACACCGGTTCCGGTATGATACTGGTTCCAGTATCATACTGGGATCAATTTGATACTGGTTTATGAAACACCGGTTCCGGTATGATACTGGTTCCAGTATCATACTGGGATCAATTTGATACTGGTTTATGAAACACCGGTTCCGGTATGATACTGGTTCCAGTATCATACTGGGATCAATTTGATACTGGTTTATGAAACACCGGTTCCGGTATGATACTGGTTCCAGTATCATACTGGGATCAATTTGATACTGGTTTATGAAACACCGGTTCCGGTATGATACTGGTTCCAGTATCATACTGGGATCAATTTGATACTGGTTTATGAAACACCGGTTCCGGTATGATACTGGTTCCAGTATCATACTGGGATCAATTTGATACTGGTTTATGAAACACCGGTTCCGGTATGATACTGGTTCCAGTATCATACTGGGATCAATTTGATACTGGTTTATGAAACACCGGTTCCGGTATGATACTGGTTCCAGTATCATACTGGGATCAATTTGATACTGGTTTATGAAACACCGGTTCCGGTATGATACTGGTTCCAGTATCATACTGGGATCAATTTGATACTGGTTTATGAAACACCGGTTCCGGTATGATACTGGTTCCAGTATCATACTGGGATCAATTTGATACTGGTTTATGAAACACCGGTTCCGGTATGATACTGGTTCCAGTATCATACTGGGATCAATTTGATACTGGTTTATGAAACACCGGTTCCGGTATGATACTGGTTCCAGTATCATACTGGGATCAATTTGATACTGGTTTATGAAACACCGGTTCCGGTATGATACTGGTTCCAGTATCATACTGGGATCAATTTGATACTGGTTTATGAAACACCGGTTCCGGTATGATACTGGTTCCAGTATCATACTGGGATCAATTTGATACTGGTTTATGAAACACCGGTTCCGGTATGATACTGGTTCCAGTATCATACTGGGATCAATTTGATACTGGTTTATGAAACACCGGTTCCGGTATGATACTGGTTCCAGTATCATACTGGGATCAATTTGATACTGGTTTATGAAACACCGGTTCCGGTATGATACTGGTTCCAGTATCATACTGGGATCAATTTGATACTGGTTTATGAAACACCGGTTCCGGTATGATACTGGTTCCAGTATCATACTGGGATCAATTTGATACTGGTTTATGAAACACCGGTTCCGGTATGATACTGGTTCCAGTATCATACTGGGATCAATTTGATACTGGTTTATGAAACACCGGTTCCGGTATGATACTGGTTCCAGTATCATACTGGGATCAATTTGATACTGGTTTATGAAACACCGGTTCCGGTATGATACTGGTTCCAGTATCATACTGGGATCAATTTGATACTGGTTTATGAAACACCGGTTCCGGTATGATACTGGTTCCAGTATCATACTGGGATCAATTTGATACTGGTTTATGAAACACCGGTTCCGGTATGATACTGGTTCCAGTATCATACTGGGATCAATTTGATACTGGTTTATGAAACACCGGTTCCGGTATGATACTGGTTCCAGTATCATACTGGGATCAATTTGATACTGGTTTATGAAACACCGGTTCCGGTATGATACTGGTTCCAGTATCATACTGGGATCAATTTGATACTGGTTTATGAAACACCGGTTCCGGTATGATACTGGTTCCAGTATCATACTGGGATCAATTTGATACTGGTTTATGAAACACCGGTTCCGGTATGATACTGGTTCCAGTATCATACTGGGATCAATTTGATACTGGTTTATGAAACACCGGTTCCGGTATGATACTGGTTCCAGTATCATACTGGGATCAATTTGATACTGGTTTATGAAACACCGGTTCCGGTATGATACTGGTTCCAGTATCATACTGGGATCAATTTGATACTGGTTTATGAAACACCGGTTCCGGTATGATACTGGTTCCAGTATCATACTGGGATCAATTTGATACTGGTTTATGAAACACCGGTTCCGGTATGATACTGGTTCCAGTATCATACTGGGATCAATTTGATACTGGTTTATGAAACACCGGTTCCGGTATGATACTGGTTCCAGTATCATACTGGGATCAATTTGATACTGGTTTATGAAACACCGGTTCCGGTATGATACTGGTTCCAGTATCATACTGGGATCAATTTGATACTGGTTTATGAAACACCGGTTCCGGTATGATACTGGTTCCAGTATCATACTGGGATCAATTTGATACTGGTTTATGAAACACCGGTTCCGGTATGATACTGGTTCCAGTATCATACTGGGATCAATTTGATACTGGTTTATGAAACACCGGTTCCGGTATGATACTGGTTCCAGTATCATACTGGGATCAATTTGATACTGGTTTATGAAACACCGGTTCCGGTATGATACTGGTTCCAGTATCATACTGGGATCAATTTGATACTGGTTTATGAAACACCGGTTCCGGTATGATACTGGTTCCAGTATCATACTGGGATCAATTTGATACTGGTTTATGAAACACCGGTTCCGGTATGATACTGGTTCCAGTATCATACTGGGATCAATTTGATACTGGTTTATGAAACACCGGTTCCGGTATGATACTGGTTCCAGTATCATACTGGGATCAATTTGATACTGGTTTATGAAACACCGGTTCCGGTATGATACTGGTTCCAGTATCATACTGGGATCAATTTGATACTGGTTTATGAAACACCGGTTCCGGTATGATACTGGTTCCAGTATCATACTGGGATAAATTTGATACTGGTTTATGAAACACCGGTTCCGGTATGATACTGGTTCCAGTATCATACTGGGATTAATTTGATACTGGTTTATGAAACACCAGTTCCGGTATGATACTGGTTCCAGTATCATACTGGGATCAATTTGATACCGGTTTATGAAACACCAGGTCCGGTATGGTACTGGGACTGGTATTATACTGGATCCAGTATCATACCGGAACCGGTGTTTCATACACCGGTATAAAATTTTTTGTACTGGGAATTTTTTCCAATAGGGATAGCTCCAAGAAGTGCAGCAATTTGACGTGACGTAGGTGTCAACAAGTAGTTGGAGGTGTCTTGTAGGAATATTCAGGAATGTAACCTCAGTAGATGTCCATAATTGCGGTTGCAGGTACAGGATTTTGTGGACGAGCTCTCGTTTATATCCCATAACTGGTCGATGGGATTTATGTCTAGTTCTAGGTAGCCTGATGATTCGCAGGAATTGCCCAAAATGCTCTTCAAACCAGTCGCGAATCCGCATTGTCATATATAATAACCCCATCGTTGTTTGAGTCCAAGAATGGCTCCAAGTAGCTGAAAATAACAATTTCTAGTCAATCTATAAGACCCAATCCATAAAAAAGTAGCCCAATCAGTAGAAGTAACCACCAGATTGCACAGATTGATAACTTGGATGCATGGCTTCGTGGGATCACATTCGCACTACCTCATCAGCCATCTAAAATCGTGACTCATCTAACCAAGCTACGTTTTTCCAGTCGGCCCAATCAATATGGTCACGAGAGATGCTAAATTTGATGTCGCCCTGTTAGTAAAGGCACTCAAGTCGCTCTTCTGTTGCCATATCTCATTACAGTCAAATTTCGCAGCACGTCCCGCTTCGATGCGTGTGGTTATATCATGAAATTTTACTTGCATTTTCATACTGGCTATTCTAAGCACACGTCGGCAGCCATTAAGTGCCGATTATTGGCCACTACGTTGTCCATGGTGAGATGTTATGCCTGAATCTCGGCACATTCTTGCCACTATAGATTGTTGAATTCTTTCACAATTTGAATTCTTTCACAATTCTAGCTCCAACTACCAATCCACGTTCAAATTTTGTTAATTCTTGTCTTGCTTTCATTAGAGTCTTGTCATGCTTTCATTAGAGACATTTTTAGAGATGAATAATTTGAACACAAGTGTTGTAAGTACACTACCCAAATATGCATTTTGTATGCGATACTACTATCATCTGTATACTTGCATATTGCTATGCCGTAACTTTTGTCACCTCAATATACATTATACATATACATTAAAATAATCTTTTTTATTCTAAAAAAAAAGTTTTTTTCAGTGAAATATCATCTCAACATGTCATGTCTAATAGCTACATTTGGAAACTTTTCTCTCTAAAACAAAAAGTAAAACTAATTTTCTCTCAATTTTTTTCTTCCAAAAACTAATATGAATTCGTAAAAAATAACAAAAGGAATAAAAGCAAATTTATCTCAAATATTAGATAATATTCTTTCCGAAGACTTTTCTGCCATTCACATACTCTGAAAAATATAGTTAAAAAGATGGTGCAACAGTGACACTTGGTCAGTAAATTGTAAAAAACTGTCTTGTAATATTTCCCCAAATATATTGTTAAACAACTATATAAATTGTGTGAAAGATTCACTTTTTTGTCATGTTAAGACCAGCTTTTCTATACAATTTAAAAGGTGTATGAAAGCACCGAAAATACAACATTTTTACACCAAGATCACGCCCCTTCACACCATACGTTAAACATTCCAATGTTGGCCCATTTGAACATCGACTTGCTTAAAATATTTCTGAAAATTTCGAACTTGTTCTTACTTTTAAAAGAAATATGTGTCATTAAAATTCATTGCATTTAAAATGAAATTGTTATCAAAAATGCAAAGTGTCCCTGGACGATGTTTATTTTATTCAAATTTTTCTTTCAGATTTCTTCTCGATGACTATAAAGTAAATATATTTATACATTTACAAGATGAAGGGGTAAATAATTACTTTACATCTAATGTATCATGTTTATAAGTTTAAAATCAGTTTCACGCTGCTGGATTTTAAAAGGTGTATTTTAATTTACGAATTTAGTAGATGTCTTGAAAAGTTTCACACGGCAAGATTTTTAATAACTTCTAAAATTTAACTTTTATAAAAAATATAACTTTTGAAATTTTTTAATAATTTTGTCAGTTGTATGCATAACATATTTGGCACCAAAGTAAACACTTAAATTTAATGCTCTTAAGCGAAGAATCAGAATAAAGATGAGTAAAACATAAAATATTCATAACTCAAGAAGGATCGCTTCACTCCTTACACATAACTCTCATATAGACCTTCTCGTTACACTAATTAATTTCTTTCTAGGGGGCGCTATACTCTCTTTAACACTGAACAAAAATATAAACAAAATTTTAAGTGTATTATTACAACCATTTTTGTTAATCTTTATATTTTTGACTGCCATTTTTTGAAAAATTCATGAATTTTCATTTCCAATGGTTCGTTAAAAGATTTCACAAAGCAACAAAATAAAAGAGCACTTCTCAATATCTTGAGATTCATAAAGAGCCTACCCGTATTTTTCATTTCCAATGATTCGTTAAAAGATTTCATAAAACAACAAAACAAAAGAGCGCTTCTCAATATCTCGAGATTCATAAAGAGCTTAGCAGTACTTTTAATTTCCAATGGTTCGTTAAAAGATTTCATAAAACAACAAAATAAAAGAGCACTTCTCCATATTTCGAGATTCATAAAGAGCCTACCGAACAAAAAAGTAAGGTGGCTTTCTGGTTCCTGGATTTTACGCCAGCATCCCAAATGCATTTGTTTTACGCTTTCTTTTTAGTCGTTTTTTAGGAGAATATCTAGAATAAAATTTGCTTAAAAATCTCAGAAAAAAATCATTTGAAGTTTAAATTTAAAAAAAATAGCCGAAGGTCATTTATTGATTATTTCTAATGTTCATTTCATGTTTCACGAACAGGAAAAAAATCTTATGAACAGAGGTGAAAAAAAAAATTCTGGAAGCCTCAGCTTAGTGATTTGCTTTTACATTCGTTTTACCTTAAAGTTCAAAGCTACTTTGTTTTCAACTATATATAATAATAAAATTGCAGTACATCTTTTTTTAATAAATGTAATTATTACTACCCTATCAGCAAAATAACTTGGGAACTCATTTTGCCAATATTCACCAATCTTGACTCAACACGGTTTTGAAGGGCCATTATTTTGCCAATATTAGACCGATATAGAAATGTTCCATTCACTCAATATTTTATAGCCACTATTCAGCTGATGTTTACCCTATATAAAACTGTCAAATTCACCCGATATTTTATTTCTCTTATTTATCCTATATCGGCTCTATAAAGATTTGTTAAATTCACCCGATAATTTCAAGGCGTTATGCAGCCTTTATCTGTTCGATAAAGAAGTGTCAGACTCAACCTATGTTTTATAGCCGTTATTCAGTCAATATAAACCCTGCATAAAATTGTCCGATTCACCTGTTATTTTAAAGCCATTATATAGTCAATGTGGGCCCTATATAGAATAGTTCGATTCATCCAATATTTTTTAGCCATTATTCAGCCAATAATAACATTAATTAATTACATTTTAGGGTAATAAAACAAAGAATTATGATCATGAGAAAAAGGGTGGAATTAATAGAAATTTTGGTTGTCTGTTTCATGAGAGAATCTATGCATTTGATTTCATAACTTAAATAGCATATATGACTCTATATGGTTGGTTCATCATTTGAACAAAAATTATTTGTTTATTTTCTAAACAATACCTTTAGCCACGATAGAAGAATTCTACCACGCCTCTCAACCTGCAATAAAAACGTGAAAATTCTTTGTTTCATTGGGTCAGCTACATTAAACAATAAATAAACATTTCTTGATGTTTCTCCAGATTAAAACTTTCCCCTCCCTATTTGCAACTAAGGGTCACAGATGTTGCAATCTTTGTCTATAAGATATATAGGGGGTGGTTGCCACCACGTCTAATCCAGGAAGCGTTTCTTAAACAAATATTTTGTATTTGGTTTTAATTAAATTAAGATCCCCGAATCTGATTAAATTCAGCGAAAGAATACGGTGTTTAATTGGACAAGGTTATAGGTAAAATTCGTGAATACTAACTCCCAATACATCTCAACATTTAATCACGAAAAAGAAAAACTCAATTCGCCTTGAGTTGTTAAACAATTTTTTCTTTTTCAGAAATGAGTCAATATTAGTTACTATGCAGTTTGTTTAATTTTTTTTAAAAAAATTTGATTTCATATAAGTCAAACGAAAATTATAGAATTTATTTTTGCAGAATGAAATGAATGAATGTTTTTACTAACTAATGTTGTTATAGATATATATCCTAGTACCCTCTCGCTATTATTTCATATTTATTTCGTAATCTGTCGATTTAATTACGAAAATATTTTTAAATCATTTTTGCAAATTAAAAATGAGTAAAAAAAATACATAACATACTTTTTCCCTTCTCGCTTTAAATGTTCCTGTTTACGTTTTGTTTTGAATTTTTTATTTAATTTTTGTGACATTTTTACTTGATAAAATTTTGTTTACGCATCGGCCTACTTTTTTTATTTGGTGCTCTTCCCACTATTGTTCTAATATATTTTGCTTGTTTTATCATGTTATATCTTATTGCTATATTTTATTAATATATTATATTTCATTAATATATTATTTTATTAATAGAATACTTTATTAATACATTTTGCTTCTTCTCTGAAATATCTTTCTGTTAAGAAGGTCAAAAAAGCATGAGGTATCACTTAAAAAATAATGATTTAACAAATTCTTCGGAATGTTAAATGACAGTAAGGTGACAGTTTTATGGAGCCTAATGGATATTGTTTCATGACTAAAAGAAATATCCCTTCAAACTGCTAAAATTTAAAAGATATCATGTAATAATTAAAAATGACTAAAAAACGTTAGTTAAATTTATTTAATTAAATTATTGTTTTGGGGAATTCTTTTAAGCTAAATAATGATGTATTTTCCGGCATTATCTAAAGAGAGATAATCAAGAAAAAGATACTGTTCCGTTAGACAATTTTTGTCTTATTATTTAAGGAAGTGTGGAAGGTTTTAGGTAATCAAGAAATCATTTCCCATCACACTTAGTAAAGCAAAAGCATTCTAAATAAATTTAACTTTCTAAGATTCCAAAAATATTTTTTTTTGGACAAATTTAATGTTAGTCTTTTTTAAAAAACTCAGAATATAAAAATATTAAATGGATTCTTTTATTAACATAATTTAAAATACTTTCAAGAAATTTGAAAGTATAATTTTTAAGTAGCGTTTTAAAATTACCATAAACAATAAAATACTATTCGAAATTATATCTTTACTTCTAAACTAGTCATTAAAATGAGTGTATTCAAAGAAAATCCATCTTTTAGAATTTTTTTTCTTTTTGTTTGCATGATTTTTTTTTACGTAATTAACAACTTCGATCAAACACAAACCCTTCTTTTTAAGCTATTTATTTTTAATTATAAACTGAATAATAAACTTTCAATCAAACAACAATTTGTTTTTCTTCTCGAAAAAAAAAATGTTTTTAATAAAAACTCTTGAAAGACACGCTTTTTTTAAAATTATTATTTCCTTTAATCATTTACTCCTAATTTTAAGGGTAGTTTAGCAGCTTTTTAATAAAATAATAACACGATATAAGTTACTTTTTTTGTCAAGAAAAGAAAAGAAAGAAACAAGTACTATGTACATTTTAGGAGCTTTTTTGTAAATTCATAATCTGAAACTCAGAAGGAGAAAAACCCATTAACGTGCAAATGGATGGTCAAAGCTCTTTCAACTTTTATCAAATTTGATTACTTTAACAGCATATACAAATAATCTAGTTTACGAGGAAAGTAATATTTTTTTAGTAATTATAAATTTATAAACGCTGAACCATTGCTTTTGAGTTTTACTAACAATTTTAAAAAAATTGCTTCACACACTGCATAAATAATGTTCTTACAGATGAACTTCAAAGAATGAAAATAAGCTCACATGTGATGATTAGTTTTATTAACTTTCCTAGACATAATATGCTGCTTCAATATAAAATAAAATAGGCAGGTATTACTAAATCAGTAAATTTACTTTTTTGAGGAAATTTACAATGCAATTAAGGAATAGTATGTATTATATAGAGCAGGTTTGTCAATTTTCATGTTTAAACATGTTAACACCAGATTCTAGCCTTCACGTGTTTTTTTTTATTTTTATTATTAAACATTTAAGTGAAATCTAAAAAAACAGCATTTAAACTTTTACTTTTTCACCCAGAAAATTATTTTTTGTGCATTTTTTATTAACACTCTAAAGAGTACACACTCTAACACTAATGAGTGGCAAAAATGGTTCCAGACCGTAAAAATAAATTTAAGTCCATTAAACTAAAATCACTTAAAAAATGCAGTAGTAAATTTTTCTCGTAAAATGTATGGTCGTAAATTAATGATGATAGAAGTTTTTTTGTCGTATGAAAGCGAAATAGTGTACTGGCATTGTCCCAGGCCACCACTGTAGAGGGCGATTTAAATTTGAGAATAATAGTGCTGTAACCACTATGAATAAAAGGTGTACAACCCCAGATTTAGTTAGGATATAATAACAGTAAAAAATTAACTCTACTGTGGACACGTCTTAAAATTTATTATTTAACTATTGTTACTTAAAAAAAGGTAAGTAAAATTAGAATTAAGCTAATTTTTGTCTAAAAATACGATCTTAATGTTTTTCTAAATAATTTTCTATCTTACAATTCTTACCATTTAATATTACTTTGGTATAATAAATGATTTACAATTATTTTCACCACCACGAGATATAAATATATATATAAGATTAATATAAGGAAATAATAAGATATGTTTTCAAAGTAATTTATCTCGTCTATTATAGAGTAAAATACAAAATTCTTCTTTGTAACGAAAACACACTCTTATTTGTGAAAACAACATGAAGAAGTTACGCAAATTAAACCGAACTTAAATAAAGTAAAGTGAGAAAAATTACAAAATGCATGCGTGGTTAATAACTAACGGAGTTCGTACGAGGATTTTCGTCTCGAAAAAACACAGGCAGTGTTATGCCACAGCGTGTTTGAAAGACGCAGGAAAAAAAACGGCACTCAATAACACATAAATAACAACTGTTTTCTCATGTGTTAATACAACGTAGGAGCGTTTTGTTGTCTACAGGATTTCTCTACATAGGATGTGACGCTATACCGTGGTGATATGTTTTCGCAGATGGCTACGATGAACGCATTCCTCGATGTGGCCATTCCTATTGAGCTTATCTGAGTACAGCTGCACTTATACAGTAATGCCTCTTTCTGTTTATTTGTACTACTATTAGTAATATGACCTCATGGGGTTTAACAAATATTAGTGTAAGACATCATTTTGTAAAAAAAATACATCTGTATACGAACTGTGCCCTATTACATGTCAAAACGTTATCTTAATGATTCAATGCCACATCTCTTTCTGTTTATTTGTATCACTATTACTTATGTGTAAAAAGACTTCATGGTGTTACACAAACATTAGTGTAAGATATCATTTTGAAAACTATTCATTATTTTGAGAGAAAATATATCTGTTTAAGAATTGTGCCCTACTAGACATTAAATAAGTATCTTTAAAAGAACTCATGTTAAATTCAAAGTAAATTTACGACCACTAAGAGGCTTTGTTAGTATTGACACTGTAGCCCGACACCAATATGTTTACTATTAGTAATATGTCCTCATGGGGTTTCACAAATATTAGTGCAAGACATCATTTTGTATAAAAATACATCTGTATACGAACTGTGCCCTACTACATATCAAAACGTTATCTTAATGATTCAATGCCACATCTCTTTCTGTTTATTTGTATCACTATTACTTATGTGTAAAAAGACTTCATGGTGTTACACAAACATTAGTGTAAGATATCATTTCGAAAACTATTCATTATTTTGAGAGAAAATATATCTGTTTAAGAGCTGTGCCCTACTAGACAATAAATAGGTATCTTAAAAAGAACTCATGTTAAATTTAAAGTAAATTTACGACCACTAAGAGACTTTGTTAATATTGACACTGTAGCCCGACATCAATATATATATTGACATGTCTACACTAGGAGTCATTAGTTTGTTTAAATTCCTTATTAGCTCACTAAAAATAATGTAATTCGAACATGACTATTAAATTGAGTAATAAGCATATTCATTCAAAACAATGATGCTAATAAGAATAAAAACTGTCTGAAGTTGAAAACAAAGTAAAAATTCACAAGCATAAAAACCTTGTTTTTTAATTCGTTAATTAGCAATCAAGTGTTTTGTCATGTAACTACATATGAAAGTGACACACGGGTTTGCCAATCTGTCAAAATTTATACAAAAATTTCGAGCGTTAAATAATATAAATATTTCATTTGTCTTCACTAGTGCTAGGTCCAAATTAGTCCTCCTGTCCCCTACGATTAGAACAAGTAGATTCTTATTTAAAATTACACATTGTATTGTAACATAACAGCGGAAGAAATTAATTTAAAAAATATACTGTGTAAAATCATTGTGAATAATCAATGTCCAAAATCATCAACATTGTGCGAAACTGTTATAAGGAAAGAACTACTTATCAATATATGATGCGCACACTCACAGATACATACGAAAACAAACAAAAATTGAACTAAGAGACAAATAATGCATTAAATTCATTCTCATATGGTTTTATCGAACGTTAACTAAATAAATTTAGTTTCGCAATTCAAGAGATTCATTTATTAATCTTGATTTTTTATTTAATTCGCATTTAAAAAGTGTTCATATATGTTCCTTTATTTAGCAAAATAATCTCAGCATCTAAGGAGTTTTCCAGCTCTGAAAACAGCCTCGAAGAAAGGCTTAAAATAATGTATCTTTAAAAAACATGTTTCGTTGGCGCAGCAATTACTGCATCGATCTCGAATTTCTTCGAGATAAACTGCAATAAAACCCTTTCAGGATTTTCATAAAATCTCTAATGTCAAAAGAGTTTTCCCATGTCTGAAAAAAGGTTTAAAATGCTTTCAAAAACATCTTTTGTTAACGCAGCAATTTCTACATGAATCTCTGATTTCATCGAGATGAGCTGTAATAAAACACTTTTAGATAAAATGGTGTCTTCCATAATGTCAAAACATTTATTTATAATCAGACAATATACTTTTCTAATTAAATAAAACTATTTTTAACTAATTTCAAAACAAAAATTTTTGAACTTGACGTTACACAAAAATATTTCATAAAAAAATTCTATTTTAGTAATAAAATACTGTTAAAATAATACTTATTTGAACATTTACAAAACTTAACTATCACTTGTTATCTTGTTCTATTTAAACTTTATTATTTGAACAAAAGATTATTTTATCTATTTCTTTATGTTACATTAGCTCATTATATATTTTTTCATTGCTTATCATAAAGATATTTCGTTCCATAAGTTTTAATATGTATTTATAAATTTTATCGAAATTTTTGTTTTAAAATATTAAATTTTAAGATTTATTAACAGTTCAGATTGAATTAATTACTATCAAATGCAATCAATGCAAATAGATGAATTTAAAGAATTTTTTTAAATTCATTTTTGATTAAGATTTGATTTTTTACTATGGTGTTTCAAAATTTGAAAAAATAAATGTTAAGGATGAAGCTTTTATTCTTTTTTAAAATCATTAACGGTGCAGATCGATTTAATTACTTTCAAATGCATTCAATGTAAATAGATGAATTTAAAGTAAATCTAAAGAAATTTTTTTAAATTTTATTTTCAGTTAGGATTTGATTTTTTTATTGTCGTGTTTCAAAATTCGAAAAAATAAATACTATCAAAAAATAAATGTAATAAAAACTATTTTTAAAATGAAAAAAAAAATTGCGTAAATTTGGCCAGGTCCAATCTTGAAACTTTTGCTACCATTTGATCATTTAACAAATAATATTAAGCTTGTTAATTTCTGACTATCTACGAATTCACATGCGTTGGTTGGAGAATGAAAAATTATAATTCGATAACTTTTTCAATAATTTCATGATTATTATTTGAGCAGAATGGTTTCATGACCAAAGTATGTCACTATAAAAGTATCCCGTAAATATGCTAAAAATTAATTAATTTTATGAAGAAAACTAAAAAAAGTGAAGAACTTTTAATTAATTGATTTTTAAAAAAAAAATATTTTATGACATTTTACTAAAGTACATATTTTTAAGTAAAAGTAGCCTTTTTTGCCATGTCTCAGGTGCTCATCGAAACCATGTTGCACACATACATTCTCCTACTTTATTATTTTCTTTAATTAACTCTTCATTAATTTCCCCCTAAAAATAGTTTTAAGAGTTTATTTAGGAAATTAGTTTAGAAGAATTGTTTAAAAGAGTTTCCCTTTAAAATATTTGCAGATTTATCGGAGACATTTCTTAATAATTTTGGAGATTTTCCATTAATAACTTTCGTATATTACTATTATTATTATGCATTAGCCCTGACAACTACTTTATTTTTGTAGGCAATATAGGCTCCTTTTTCACCCTTCTAAAAACAATAAGTTCTGAAAAACATTTTTTTTCAAACCTATATTCCTTCCAATTATTTTATACAAATTATCTCCATGAAATATTTACAGCCAATTAAAGAGTTTAAAAATTGAGGCGAAAATCTTTTATTTTTATTCTCAATTTGCTTTATGTATATTCCTTGATTTTTTCCTGATGCATTCATACCCTCTTAAAATCCACGCTCTAAATAATGACAAAAAATACGGTTTTTACTTAAAAATGTGCAACTTACAAAAAGTAAATTCATAAATGCAATCAAAAAAATAAATAAAAATAAACTGAATTAATTTAAGTTTTTTTTAAAATGTTTTTACAGTTTTTTATAAATGCGACATTTTTGTAGGATATATTTTAATTATGTATTTTTCATTTTGATCATAAAATAAAATCTACTAAAAAGTTAAATAGTTAGATTGCCATCTCCGAAAACTTTCTTATAATAATTCTTACTAACGAGAGATTTTTACATCATTTTGTGAGATTTATAAAATTGTAAGAGTAAAATTTTGTTTAGTTACACAGAAAACTCAAGTTTTTACATCGAAAAAGCTCAAAATCCAGAAATCTTAAAAATAATATTTGGAAACAAAACAAACTTGAATGCAGAACCCTATTTTTTCAAAACAGCATATTTCGTTGAACTTCAGCGATAAAATATGTGGAAATAAATTGTAGTTTTATACAAACGATTAGGTTTACCTAGACCAATTTTTATCATTTTGCATGCCAGGAAAAAGTACGTATGCAATGTAAGATTACGTTTTCCTTTTTCAAAGATATAAAAAACATAAAAACAAATATAACGTTTTCTTAAGCTTCATAGTTATTTTTGTTTCGATTTTCAAACGCCTCATCTTTTTTCTTATTTGTTTGGTTTTTAATATCTTTTGAAGCTGAAGAATTACACAATAATGCGAGTTTGTAAAACCTTAAGATAGAACAATTGTTTGAAACGTTAAGTTAGAACAATTGTTGAACAGTTGTTTGGACCTTAGTTTGATACTTTGGAGGCAGAATTCAGGTGCCAAAAATAAGCCACTTTGTCACAAGATTGATAGTAGTCATATTTCTAAAAATTTCTATTCTATTTTATTGTTTTGTTTGTGATTGTAAATGAAAGCCACTCATTTAGTCATTATTGTTGTAATCATTAATTCTAATAAAAGCTCTTCTTTCAGAATAATACTTCTTATTTGGTTTATACCTTTATAAAAATACTTACAGTACCCTTCCAAATTATTAGGGATACTTAAAATTTCTAAGAAATTGTCATTTTTCAAAGTGTCATAGCTTTTTCAAAAATGAATAAATTTTCATAAAAATTTCAGGATATCATGTTCAGGTCTTCTACCTTCACCTAAAAATTATTAATTTAATTTATCTCAATTTTTTGCAAAAATTTACACATTTGAACAAAGCAAATTTTTTTTTAAAAAGAAATGTCAAGTCTGACAAGTTGCTACTTTGTAACAAATTTTTTTGCATAAAAATTATTATTTACACATTAAAGTACAAGTCATTAACTTTAAAACGCGCTAAAGTAAATGACTTTACGATTTTTTGTGACTGAGATATGAGATTTTGAAAAATTTTTGTCATTTATAGTGAAAACGAAATTATTGTGAATTCGAAAATCATTTAGTATTATTTTTTTGCAACTTTCTTATTCGGATTAATTAAGTTTTTTATTTAAAACATTATTAGAAACAAGAACATTATTTGCAAATTTGCAATAAAATTTTTAAAAACGACTCAAGAAATTTAACTTTATAATAAAATTCAAAAACTTTTTTACAAAAATAAATATAATAAAAAAAATCTTAATATTTTGTAACATGTCCTTTTGCTTGTATAACTGCGTTTATTCTTCGCGGCATACTTTCAATAAAAGCTCTTGCTTTTGAAATAATATCTGGGCTATTCCAGGTTTCTTTCGCCAAAAATACTGCCACAACTCAATTTTCACTATAAATGACAAAAAATTTCAAAATCTCATATCTCGGTCGAAAAAAAATCGTTAAGTAATTTACTTTAGCGCGTTTTAAAGTTAATGACTTGTACTTTAGTGTGTAAATAATAATTTTTACGCAAAAAATTTTGTTACAAAGTAGCAACTTGTCAGACTTGACATTTTTTTTAAAAAAGAAATTGCTTTGTTCAAATGTGCAAATTTTTGCAAAAAATTGAGATAAATTAAATTAGTAACTTTTAGGTGAAAGTAGAAAACCGGAACATGATATCCTGAAATTGTTATGAAAATTGATTCATTTTTGAAAAAGTTATGACCCTTTGAAAAATGACAATTTTTTAGAACTTTTAAGTGTCCCTAATAATTTGGAAGGGTACTGTAAACAAAATGGAATCTATCTGTTGCACAGTACACAAAAAATGAACAGCCTATATAACTTTTGGTTTAATCATCAGATTTTCACATAAATTTTATTTATCATTTTAAAGCGTGAATTTTAATGACAAACAGCAAAATTCGAAAGCAATCAGTCAAATAGCTTTTAAGTTATCCGATTTTAAAAAGTCATATTTTTAAAATTTGACTATTCGACCTATTTCATTCAAATTTTGTATTTCGTAACCTAAATGACATAGTTTTAAATAGTATAAAAACTTGTATAACTTATAGTACAAAATGTTTTGACTATAATTAAATTAAATAAAAAAAATAATTTTTTCATGGAATTTTTTAAATCTGTATAAATCATTGAATTCACTTTTCTCGGATAAGATTAAGGGCTGACTGCACCAAACTATTAGGAGCCTTCATTTTAAGGGACTCAAAGCCACCTAATTATTTAGAGCATTTTTGTATCGTCTGAACTACACTGTAAAAAATCTCGGTTAATGTTTATCCATTACTTGGTGCAAAGTTTGCTAATTGCACCATAAATAGGATAAATCAAAAATTAGTTTATCTAGGTTGAGCCATAAATTGGAAAATATGATCGAGAAATGCGTTTACGGCGCAATCGATTGCACCAAACTTTCGTACTATAACAGGCACGTGACCGATGACTTATTTTGTAGTTGTTGACAAGATGGACGATTTTGTTGTTGAATCTTGATATCATCTCATGCAAATTGTCTTTGAAATTGTCAATTTCTTTTGAAAGTAAGTAAACTTTTCTTAATTATTTGCATTAATTACAGTTCATTTCTTTAATATCAACTTTAAAAATTTTGTTGTCTGTTCTGAAAGTGTTAGCTTCAAATTTCTTCTAGGAAACTGCATTCGTTGCATGAATAATTAAATTTTTAAAAATCTATATTAGCTCTTTTTCAGTAAATAAGGAGATACGACTTTATGTGCACAGAAAATGCATTTACAGTTTATTTGGCTAAAGGAGTATAGCTTTCCGCTAAATTTACTGCCGGTGAAAATTTTCTAGGTTCGTGTTTTTATTTCATTCTACCGAACAAAAAAATTCGTATGTGCTTTCTGTTAGGATTAAAACTTTTTATCAATATCTATGCTTTTGCTTTGATTTTCATGTTCTATTTTGCTCATTTTCGTTTGTAATGTCACATAATTACACGAATTTTGGTCTATACATTCTAAAGTGCTTCTGTTGTAAAATTTTCAATGCGAATTATTCACCTCAAAATAATACTAACCGTTGTCATGGAAACTAGATTTCTCTTTACGTTCGTTGAGCGCACGAGGTAGGAGAAAAACATGGGTAATATTGGCGTTAAAGTAAACAAAGCGATATATTTTTTTTTTTAATTCGCCAAGAATACCTTACTGAAATTTAGAACAAAACACTGGCAAGAACAAGATTTGTTTTAGAATATTTAGAAATAAGTTGATTTCTTATTATAATTTTTTCTTAAAATATATTTTATTATTAATATTTTTTACCTAAGCGAAAAATTCTTTCAATGAAACAAAGTATTATGTTTAAAAAGATAATAAACATATTTTTTTTATTAAATACAAATAAAAAAATACTTTGATACTCTGCTTTAGATACTTATTTTTCTATGTTTTTTTTTTTGTTTTATTTTTACTTATTTTTTTTATTTTTTTTGTAGCTTTATGTATATTAATTTTACCCATATTTGTGTTTTGTGGGTGAGGGGAAGGATAAAATAACCATGAAATTGAACGTTTTCATTAATCCTCAAAAATGTCATACGTATTCTTTATAATATTTACAGTTGTTTTTGCTTTTTTAAAAAAATTTTTTTGAAAAGTTTCATTTTAGTTATAAAAGTGAATTTTTTTTTATTCTGAAATATTTGTGCTTCTATAAAACAAAAGACCTTTAGTTAAAAAGGCAATCCTCACAAACAGTATACATGTGAAGTTCTAATACTATCCACATGAATACTGCTTGTGTGTTAATCAGCAGCCAGATTCCACCCTCTTAGACTCAACACGAACTCTTTTATCCATGCAAGTGATGATCAATTTGTTCATTTATTATTTTAACAATTAACAGTTCCTTCAGCAAATTTTTTACTGTGCCGCTCTGCATAAAATTCAATTCACATTTTCTCAAGTGGAGAAATTCTATTTTGTTGCTTTAGCGCATTTTAACAAAAATAATAATAATAATATTTTAAAATATCAATATCTTTCTTTCCTTTCCGGGATCTTTGCGGGTGAAAGGAGGCTTAAAATAAAAATCCCTCCCCCCCTCCTTTATAAATAATTGGTCTCGAAAATTTTTTTTTTTTTAAGGTAGTGAAATGTTTTAAAATTTTTTTACATGAGAACAACAATTTCTCAATTTTCTTTATATTGTATTTTAAAAATAGTTATTAAAATATGACTTGCTTTGATTTATCTTTCTATGTTTTAAAAAAGTAAGGATTCAAATTTTGTTTCTTCTGTACATTTTATTAGCATAAATTACATTATTTATAATCTTCTTTCATTAGCACAAAGGTACCAACAACTTCAATGATTTTAATTGAGAAAGAGACACAGGAAAAAATACTGTTATACCCAGTGCCGAACCTATTGATAAAAATATTTATTCTGCCAAAATCACCAGAATTCCAGAAGGTCATAAACAGTTTTTTCACACTTGAAAAGTGCTAGTTTCAAGAACAGCTTACAAACAAGGAATGTGTATAGTTTTCAAGTTTTGAGAATGAAGAACCTGTGTTTGGAAAAATAATTATTCTTTTGTAAATAGGCTCCAAAATTTTATTTGTGTGTAATCTTTTTAAATCTTGTTGTATTTTTTTACAATCAACTGAAAAATGTGATATAGTTAAAGTAATAGCACCAGAAAATCTATAATAAAAATATTGTTTAAATATGTAATAAAAATATTGTTTTTTTCTCATATACTCACCATCATTTACTAATTTATAAAAAAAAATTACAGTATTTTTTTCCAAACAATTTTACTCTTTTTATCAAGTAGTAAATTATGCTTGTAAAAAAGTAATTTAGCTACATTGTAGAATTTAATTCAGATGAGGCAGAATATATCAAGAAATTTAGTATCTTATTAAAATATAGAAAATTATTTTCAGATGATCCGAAATTTCAAAACTCTAAACATTGAGGCATAACATAATTTTTTTTTAAATTACAGTAAATTTAAAATAAGTTTGAATTGAATGCACTCTTATAGTAACAAAAACATACTATCTATCATATTTTTGAGTGTATATTTTGAATTCTTTTTAGTGAATGCTGTGATATGTGTAAAAAGTATAATATATTTAAATTTTAAGATTTTGCTTAAAAATTATTACATTCTGTCTATGTATACAAATATCAAAGTGATTGTAAATGAATAAATTATGTTTAAATATTGATCTGTATATTTTTTGTTAATATTTCCAAGTTATTTCATTATTTTTACAATTCTTAATTTATTTCAAATTTAATATTTCCATACGCCAATGTAGTTAATATTGAAATGTTTCCTTAATTAGAGATTGGGGGTTGACCAATACAATATTCGTCTACTTTTTTATATAAATTTTTACTTGTGAAAGTAATATTTTCATTTATAAATAATAAAATAATTTCAAAATACATAGTAATAAGAATTTGATTCAGCCTAAAATTAAAATTCTTTTTATTTTCTCTTTAAAACATTAGCGGTATTAACTCTATAGCATCTGTTCGTGCTTTAAATGAAATGTAAAACATTATTCAAATTTTACATATATCAATTTGAAGAAAGAAAAAGTTTTTATATGAACGAAAATATTTTTAAAGCGCCAAGAAGCAGATAAAGTTAGCATCATTAATAAATATTTATGAAAAAGGAAGATAATTTAAATCAAATTATAATTTAATTATTTAAATATATAAAAATTCAAGAAGCTATTTTTATTTTAGATGTATTATTTAATATATATTTATATATNACATCTAAAATAAAAATCGTTTTATTAATTATTTATAAATTACTATAAATTATATTATTTTAAGAAATAAATCCAATAGTTTCTACGTGATTTTACATTTTACGTATATTTCTTATAGTAAAAATTTATTAATAGAACTAAAACTTTAAAGAGGGATCATTTGAAGTTTTAAATTATCACGGTTTAAAAATATCGGGCATTTGGCAAAATTTCTATGATTCTCTGAAAAATATTTGCCTTCATTTTTAATGATCTCTGCAACCAACAGAAATAGACGAAATGTTTTATATGAATTATTTTCTAACCAAAAACACTGACTGTTAAAAAAATTCAGTTTCATTTGCGAATGTAATTTCTTGTAATTATGATTTTTATTGTAAAAAGCTCAAATTTAATGCTATTACGACGTTAATATCTCTATTTAAGTTAAATATATAAAAATTTTGTTAATAAAGTAAATAACGCTTTGCGAACCCATTTAATCATGTCTACATTCTCAGCAATAAAGCAATTTTAAAAACCTTGATGTAATTACAGGTTTTATAGAACAGCTTTTATCGGATCTACGCCAAACAAAGATAAAAATCTACTACATAAAGCACGATTTAAAAACCTCCCTTTTTCCAATATCATCTTATAAAAAGTATGGATTTTCTTCTGAAAGGAAAAACTTTGTCTGCTAGGTATTATTTTTAAAAATAAATTGAAACAAGCATTTATTTATTCGACTAATTTTAAAGGATTCGTATCAAAATTTATGTTTCTATCTCAATCAAAACACGAGATACAAAATTGCATCTTAACAGCAAAAATGAATATTTTACACCAAAGTGTAATTCACTATGCCAAGGATGTTTTTTTACACTAGTTTGTAACCATTTTTGTTATTCAGTAAGACTAAAATTTATACAATTAAATTTGATACGCATAAGAATTCGTAAAGTTACTTATTGTGATAAAGCAAGAATTATTAATTTAAGACCATTGCAAACACCGAACTGATAGAATATTAATATGAATTCGAACTAGGCTTCACAAAAGTGACTAAATATTACAAAGTTATTTATTTTAAATTGGTGTATCTCAAAAAAAATTAAGGATACAAAAATCGTATGTTTATACAAATTAAAAATTATTAGCCTTCTACTATTATTTACTTATTTATTTATATATTATTTACTTATATATTTATTATGTATTTATTTTTATTTATTTTTTATTTATTTTTTTTATTTATTGAGGGTGATACATTTTTAATTAGTTTAAGAGGACAATATTATTCGAAACTGTATAAAATGGAAGAATTTTTTTTATTAATGGTGAGACACTCAATTGTCTAAAATTTGGACATAATGAGTCCGAAAGTTTTAATTACCTTGGAATTTTGGTTAACGCCAAAAACACCTCTAAAATCCTATCTCATTAGTGAAAAAAAAAAGTTTTTTGAGCTTCGCGGCTTATTGAGATCCCATTTTCTCTTCAGAAGTTTTTCCTCTATAAAACTCTGACAGTCCTAATGCATGGTTCATGGAGAATAACAGTTTATGAAAGGAAGGTTCTCAGAAGGTAGTGTGAAAGATGTTTTCATTTAAAGAGAATGCTGTCCACGTTGCCAAAATGGATCGTTCTCGGAAGGAAAATTTTTACGTAAAATAATTTCTCTAAACGAAAAAGAGGAAAACAACAATTCTGTGGAAACAGATAATAAAGATATTTTTGACCTGAACTCCCAGTCTTATTGGTTTATATACTGATGAATATTATTCATTGGGGTATTTTTTGATTAGTTTGACAGTTCAGATGAAAAAATAGGTTCTCCTGAAGAAATCTTAAGCATATGGTCTTGGTCAACCCTTTACTGTCAAAGCTCAATAATAATGATTAAAGCAATAGAAAAAAAAACGTGAATAAAATATACATGAAAATATATAAATTGTACTTACAATTCTATTAACAAGAGCCATCCTCAATTTCTAAAGGTCAAAAAAAGGTAGTTTAAGGTAAAGGTAAAGGTAAAGAGAGTTTAAAGTAAAGGTAAAGAGAGTTTAAAAATGGGGACAAAAAGGAACAAGTTTGAATAAGAATAGGGAGATAAGAAACTGGTGTAAGGGTACTTAGTGGGAACCCCAGGGGGCAATAGATTAAATTAAAATGGGCTTCCAAATATTGGGAAATGGTGGAATATTGAAAAAATCGTTAACTAAACTATTGGAATTTTTCAACATATATAATGAATATTAGAAATCGAGTCTGGAAATTGAAGAGCAGTATTGAATGATTTTAGTAGAATAAAAATCAAACCTGTGAATCAAATTCCAACTGTGTAGAAAGATCGGTTAATGTTCTTACTTTGGACACATCTTTCGTGTCGAAAGGTACGTTTAGTTTGATCAATATACGCCAGATCACATTGATACGAAATTTAATAAATACCCCAACTATTAAAATCAGTAATAGGATTTTTACGGTTGGTAAAATCTAGTTTATTTACAGGGGAAACTTTAAATTCAAATTTATTCTCAATTGTAGCAAAATGGGGACTGAATTTCGGATAATAAGGTAAAACAATTAAATTGTTAAAGGGTTGAAAAGATTACCCATATTTAAGCTGTCAGTCTTTAGATAAAATTTACCATTAAAAATGAAGGTGAACTGTTCTAAGCAAATGCGAGTAAGATTGACTTATTCGTGAATTTCAACTAAGCTGAAGTAGAATTCTTGTATTCTTATTTTAAGGCAATTAAAGGCACCAATAATGGGAACGTTAGTAAATAGAGATTTTACATTGAAAGGGGCAATTTTTTAGAGATAATCTATCAATAGCTCAACATACAAACAAGCAAAAACATAGGAGTTTCAGACAATAAATGAATTCATGCTAGAAAGTGGGAACAAAATTGAAACAAGATGCCTAGCTATTTTATATGAAGCTTTGCCAATATTAGAAGCAATGGGTCTAAAAGGAGTGCCAACCTTTGAACCTAATCGCAAAGTGTGACTTTGTTGGAGAATATTTCAAATAATTAGGAACATAATTATTATCAAATAATTATTTCAAATAATTAGGAATTCAAATAATTTCAAATAATTAGGAATTCAAATAATTTCAAATAATTAGGAAATCAANAATTAAATGCAATGAGTGCCAACCTTTGAACCTAATCGCAAAGTGTGAATTTGTTGGAGAATATTTCAAATAATTAGGAACATAATTATTATCAAATAATTATGAATTCAAATAATTTCAAATAATTAGGAATTCAAATAATTTCAAATAATTAGGAAATTTCAAATAACAATGCCCAGAAAGAACAATTTTGCTAAGATTATTTGTGTAAGAATATGAATCAGCAGCAATCAAATGTTGAATTGTATCTTTTTGAGGAGAACACTAAATTTAAAACCTCTTTCGATAGGAGCAACCAACTTAGATATTGATGGTAGAGCTAAGTTGTTATTTAATTTAAGCGCATTGAGTTGTTTATTATTCACTGTAATAGAAGAGAGATTGACCACAGAATTTTGTTTGACAAGGTACATGAGTATGTTTAGAATTGAGCAATTCTTTTCTAGGATTAATTTATGTCTGGAGTTGAATAAATCAGTTCTTCGCCAGGACCATTTATCAATCGAATCCAAATTGAAAGTAGAATTACCAATATTAATATGTAAGTCATGTAATTCATACTCAACAAAAGCCAACTTTTTACGGCTTTCTTGAGTAATTGTCCTTTACCGTGAAAGTTTACTATTAATAAGAATTTTATAATTTTTGTCGAGGGATGGTTAAATTGCATTTTAAATAAATGAAATTGGGACAAACTCTGATGCACCTGCAATAAATTAGGAGACTCAAGTTATTTAAGATATTACGTTTTTTAAGTTTTGGGTTACAAAACCGATTTGTATAAGATATAGTAAAGAAACAAGATTAAAACAATACAATTAAGACATTTAACACAAAAAAAACCGTTTATACCAGAATATCATATTTTGTGCTGTGTAGACTAAATCAAAAAGCAACTTGAAAAGGGCACGAATGAAAATACAAAAATTGACAAATTATAGTTTCAGTTCTATTTAGAAGATCCTTCCTCAGTGTGCTTCTAAAATTTGTTCAAATAATAGTCTCAATAGTTATCTCCTCAATGAAATGCTGCTTTACCTTAAAGCTATCACTCTACACCGTGGTTTTCCTTCTAATATTATTGATTACACCCAGAGAATCTCACAATCCACCAAACTCTCCAAATCGAATTTTAAAAATTTGATTGTTTTACTTATCATACGAAAATCAGTTCTCGATTTGCTTAAATTTTGAATCATTTTTCCCCGTAAATAAATTCAATTTTAAGCATCCTTAAAACCCCTATTATTCTGATATTAATAGCTGGGGTATTTATTAAAATCCGAAGCAATGTGGTCTTGCGTATATTAAACAAACTAAACTACCCTTAAACTTTCGACTTAAAATTCGTAGGAGCACGAATGATGATGCATCCAAAAAAAGGAAATTAACCGATCTCCTATCGCAGTTGGAATTTAAATCACAGGTGTTGAGGATTTATAATAACAGATGGCGCTGAGCGCAAACAATCTTTTTATTATTTTTTCTTCACTTCTTAAGTTTCAGTTTAGATTTAACCACTGAACCACAATGAAATAAAATCCTTTTTATTATTACAATTTGTGTAATTATTGTTGAATTCGAGTTAACAGGTTCCATTTTTCTTCTATTCAACACTGCTCTTCACTTTCCGAACTCGATTTTTGGGATTCATTATATATTTAAAAAATTTTAATAGCATAGTTAATAATCTTTCCAGTATCCCACCCTTTTCCAATATTTGGAAGTCCATTTTAATTTAATCTGTTGCCCCCTGGGGTTCCCACTAAATACCCTCACATCTCCTTCTTATCTCTCCATTGTTATTTCCTTGTTCAAACTTGTTCCTGTGTCCCCATTGGTTAAACCACTTAACACGTGTTTGTCTCATTACTACTCTACCTTTATTTGACGTTTAGATACTGAGGATGGTTCTTGTTAATGGAACTTAAACTATAGTTTGTCAATTTATGGACTTTCAATTTTGCTTTACCTTACATAGCACAACCTTTTCCTTTATTGGATCATTCTTAATGGTTTGAACGTTTGACTTGAATTATGCTAATTAATGCAGGCGATTTTTTAAGTTACGAAATCAGACATAAAAACTTACTTTCCCTGAATAAACGAATCTTTTTTTTGAACGGATTCCTGACTCTCAAAACATAAGCCGCAATTTGGAAAATATAGTCTCAATAATTTGGCCAGGAGAACAGCCGAAAGTTTGGACCTCCTACTGCCAGTTTTAATTTATGAGTACTTCAATCATATCTCGTGAAGTTATTTGACTAATTTTTGCTCACAATTTTAAAGTTTGTTCGAACAAAGTTAATTCCCAGCCAAAAATTTATTTATAATAATTTTTTTTCATTTCATTTAATAATAGACAAAAAAATTTGAACTTTAAGGTATACAAATGTTTCCATCATTTTAAAAAATTTAATTTTATATGGAAAAATACAAAATTTCAACAAAATCGATCGAGTAGTTTCTGAGTAATTAAAATATAAATATACGTCTATTTTAAAAAATCGATATTTTTAGGAACTATTAGACTGTTTTCGTTCAAATTTTTTCTTATGTATAAAATTATCTTGAAACTCAGAATTTTTTTTTCCCTTATTATAAGTAAAGAAAAATTACAAAGTGGAGGGTCCTCAATCCAAACTTGAATCAACTCTTTAACAACTTTTGAAGGATCCAAAAGCTAAACCTATGGATTGACCTATGGGGTTTTGCGGGGAAAATATTTGTTTAAGTTAAGACTGAAGTTCTGCGACGAGCAATCAACAAAGTCGAACCATTCCCTACAGAGAAACTATTTGAACTTGAATATTTTTGAATTTTTTTTACTATTTTGAACTTCAATTACATTTTTAATTTTTGCTCATTTTAAAGTTCAATACCTTCATAAAGATTAAGAAATGTTTATTCAGTAAAATTGTGATGATTTGTGCATTAAATTTTAATTATTACATAATTATCTAATAGGTAAATTTCATTAGAGAAAATTGTAAAATTCCCTAACTGAGAGGATGCAGTAATAAGTAGACACAGAAGTGTTCCTTGTTAAATAATTGTTTTTTATTAATCTGTTTGTTTTGAACGATAAAAAAATCCACTGAATCCCCGATTCTAATGGAAGAAGAAAAATTGAATGTAATGTTTGTGTTGTTTGTTAAATTTTATATTCAAAAAACTTTACTTCGCATCGAGGAAGTTTTTCTCTCTTTAAAAATAAGAAAACCTTTATAACAATTATATTTAATTGTCTTAGAAGCCGTGCTGCCCACACTAGCCGAAGAATTCGCCTCAAGACATACTATAGTTTAGCCTAATAACGGGTAATTTTTGTCAGATCTTTCACGTTTTGCGTTATTAGAAGAATACTAAAAGAAATGTAATTCGAAAGAACAAAAAAGAAATTCAATTTAGCAGCACTTTATAACAAAAATAAGCATGATTGAAGTTATCTTTTAAAAAATATGAACTTCAATATTTTATGGCAATCAATTAAATGCAATGTTTTGGTAAATATAGTAATTGAGGAGTAAATATTTAGTCACAAACTCATTTTATTAAAAATAAATGCAATTTATAAGGAATTGCTCTTCTGAATACGCTAATAATAAACAATAATTTTATTTAATGCGCCTTGTTTGAAACAGAAATAAATTTAAAATTGATCATCGTTTAACATTCATTCTTGTATGCGTTTTAATAGTTAGTATCAATATTGAATTAAAATCTAGAAAAACAAACTAAACTAAACTCAAACTAAAAAGCAAATTTGAGTAACTTAATTTTTTTTCCAACCATGTTTAAACTTTTTGAGCTTAAAACATTCAAATATGGTTCATAGACTCACTTAAAGGAAAACAATAAAAAAAGCGAATTAAATCACAAAATTTGAAGCGATATTAAATCACAGTTTTTACAGTTCATTGATGGTAATCGTGAACTAACTCCAATTATCTGTAGTTACACTCAAAATTTCTATAAAATCAGTAGATCTTGAAGATTGTTTTTTCATATCCTCATACGAGACCTGAGATTTAAACAATGACAGAAACTACTTAGAATAATGAAGCTTAGAAGACTCATAAATGCGGTGAAGTTATTCTTAAAAAAAATTTTATTAATTAAATCTGGTTAATATTTTTTTATAAATTTCAGCTTTTTTTCATACTGATGGTCATTTTATAGAATTTTTTCATATTTCTGTTATGAAACAAAAACCAAGATACTCAATTACATGATCCCATGGTTTAATTCAAGCAAAAATAGAGTTCTGCACCATATTAAACAGCTGATATAATTTTACAAATAAAAGAATGAAGATAATTATTAAATATGATAAGAAAAAAAAGTTATTAATATTTTACCATATTTCTACCAAAATTCCGTACACCATGTGATTTTTTTTACTTTAAAGGTTCATGACAATTGTGCATTTGAAACTACAAAATGACCTTACAAAGTTTTTGTAAGAAAAGGGTTACATTTGTAAATATTTTATCATTTATTATAGTTTGGAAAAAATACGATCGTACCTTTTAGTGTATCGAATGAATTCTTTTTATAATTTTCCGATGAAATCATTTAATAGTATGAATTATTCCACCTGAAAATAATGTAAAAAAATTTATCCGATGCATAAAAAGGAACGAGATGATAAGATAAAATTAACTGGAGACTGTCATTACGTCCATGTCATAGGAATGAGAGAGAACTAAATGACAGCTGCTTCCATCTATGAATTCTATACAACCAACTGTATGAAATCAAAGCAAAGTATTTTTTAAAGAGAACTTTAACAAGTGGCATACTGGACAATAATAAATCGTAATTTAACTGGCACACTAATCGAAAAAGAAACCACTTCTGCATAAAAGAGCTCATTTAGCAATTCTAAAATGCTAGAATTCTCGTGATTTATGAATCCGAAATGAAATAAATTCGTAAAAAAGAAATACACTTGTCGTGACCCGCATTTTTATTAAATTATAACGATAGACATTATAACTTAATCGATATCGTTCCAGATACTTAAAGTCTATTAGCCTTGGAAAAAATAGATGCGTTACTTTCATTTGCCTAATCTGGAAACGTGAAATAGCTATTAAGGGTGTTTCAAATTCACTTACTTTTTTGAAGAATCCAATCAATGCGATCCTTTGATATCCCGGATGTTGTTTCTCTATCAAGGTTCTTTTTTCCAGAAAACTACAACAAAACGTAATAAAATAAGTGGACTCTATAGATTCAAAACAATTTTTTTTTATTCATTGGAAATTTTTATGAGCTTTCTGTCATTGTTATGAGATCAAACTGAAAAATCAGAAATTTTGACAGTGGCGAAAGCAATAGATGTCTTAAGAGCCAACGTCCAATATATTGGACAGCATAATTTTACTACTTATAAATTATTATGATATTTTTATGTTTATATGCCTTAACAAAGCGATTATTTATGTAAAAAAAATTGTTGGTTTAGCAGTTATAACTTTTAACGATAGTGCAAAAAATAAAGTAAAAGTATGAAATTTCACTTCTTTTAGACAGTTTCCTGGCATGTCTTATTATTTGAAACCTTTATAGTTTATTTCATGGAAAAATTGTGAATTTATAATTTTTTTTTTTTGCCAAAATTAATAATAAAGTGAATCAGTCTCAGAATAATCAGCGGATTTTTTTTTTATTTTTGTAACTATACGAGGGTTGCTATTTATATTTCTGGCCTTGGCAACAGTAAGTGTTTCTAGGCGACCGCAGACGATTTTAATCGAAAGTTTGATATTTTCAAACATAAATTCAGCAGACGATTTACCATTATAGCTTCATTTGTGTTGTTGACAGTAAATTGAAAAGTTCTTCTCTTTCAAAAAATGAAATCGAATCGTGAAAATTTTCGTGCCATTATTTTTCATAACTTTCGACGTGGATTGTCAAGACAAGAGTGCTTCGATGAGCTCAATTCTTTATTCAGCGATAAAGCGCTATCCTACAGCACTGTAAAAAACTGGTATAACGAATTTAATCGTGGTCGATGTTTGATCCAGGACGAATCCCGTGCAGGTCGTCCAAAATCCGTTGTTGTGCCAGAAAAGATCGATGCTGTGTTTGAACTGATAAAGCAAGATCGTCATGTGACATACCGTGAGATAGAGGCGTCTTTGGACATTAGTATGACTAGCATCAATAAAATATTGCATGAACATTTGAGCGTAAAAAAAATTTGTTCGCGTTGGATCCCGCATAATCTGACAAACGCTCAAAAAAAGGCTCGTGTCGATTGGTGCAAGGAAATGTTGGAAAAATACGTTCAAGGTACATCAAAGGCTGTGTATAACATCTACACAGGTGACGAATCATGGATCTATGCATATGAGCCGGAAACAAAACAGCAATCAACTGTATGGGTCTTCCAAGACGAGGCAAAACCAACAAAAGTTGTTCGAGGAAGAAGCACATCGAAACAAATGATTGCCTGTTTCTTCGGCATTAACGGTCATGTGGCAACAGTGGCGTTAGAGCAACGCAGGACGGTCAATTCTGAATGGTACACGACCATTTGTTTGCCAGAAGTCATCGGAGAAATTCGAAAAAAGCAGAAGAACAGGCGAATCATTCTTCATCATGACAATGCGAGCTCTCACACATCGACTCAAACAAAGGCATTTCTGACGGAGCGAAAGATCGAACTGATGGGTCATCCGCCGTACAGCCCTGATTTGGCACCCAATGACTTCTTCTTATTCCCACACATCAAAAATAAATTACGTGGACAACGATTTTCGACCCCCGAAGAAGAGGTTGATGTATTCAAAACGCATGTTTTGGAGTTACCTCAATCGGACTAGAAAAAGTGCTTTGAAAATTGGTTCAAACGCATGCAAAAGTGTATTGATCATCATGGAGAATATTTTAAAAAACAATAAAACCTATTTCGATCCAACATGTTTGTTTTTTCATTATTAGGCCAGAAATATAAATAGCAACCCTCGTATAAGCAAAAGTCGATTTATTTTAATTTACAAATAAAAGATACTTAATAGGCTTCAACGTACGTTTCTGTTTCTTCATTAGTAATATTTTTATTTTAAAAAGATAAAATAAGGTCCTTTGTGCTTTGATTATTATTATTTGCAACTGCATTACCATTATTCTATTTATTTTGATTTATAAAAGAAAAAAAGTTTTCATTAGGTTTTAACGAATGCTCTTGTTTCTTTGGAAGCAATACTTTTATTTCATTAAGATAATCAAAATACGATGGACATTTTTTGCATTTTTATAACTGCATAACCAAAAGTATTTATTTTGATTTACAAAAGAAAGAATTTTAATTAGCTTCAACAAAAGTTTTTATAACTATTTTTTCTCAAATGGGGATGTTATTTCAATCCTCCACGGGTTATGTTCTATAAACAATTACTAGATGTTCAGAAACATATTTCATCTTAATAATTTTTAAATTTTATGTTTTGATGACATTTGTGAGCGATCAGACTTATTTTTAACAAGAGATAAGAAAATATTTAAATATTTATATTTTATTGTATAAATGCAGCGTAGAAGAGAACAAACTTAAGCTACTGTATTGTAAACAATTTACTGACGATTTCCAAAATGCACCAAATAGCTGTTTTTGGACTCAAAAATAATTCAAATATGGTGTGAATGCACGTGAGATTGGTGTCTTTACTTTAAGTGTTTTAATATCATCCTACAAATTGTCTATGAAAACTTGATTTGGTGTTAATATTACTTCTATTCTACATCATATTTGGAGAAATGTTATATCACAGATTTAATAATGTAGAGATAAACCAAAGGACTACAATAAAATGTAAAAGCAAATGAAAAGAAAGTTTGAAAAGAATGATTTTTGAAGTAAATGTATGTTTTTAAAATATTATTATCTATTTTAAGTTGTTAAACAACGTTCCATATTCTGACTTTTCAATGTTATGAGGATTTCAGTGTCTCCCCTTCTAGTTTGTAGTATCAATGCTTGATTGTAAACAAATACAAAAGTTATTTTCTCTGCGAAATAAATAAGTTTCGTTCGGAAAAAAAGTAAATATAAAAGAGCAAGATTTTGTTTCTAGAAAATTTAAACAACCAAAATGATTCCCTATCTTAATCATTAAAGTTAATTCATTTATACCTTCTTAAAAAATATACTATATTTCAAACCTAAGTTGAGTCAAAGTTGTCTAAATTGTGTAATCTAAGCCCAGCATCAAAAACCATTGTATTGATCCGTAACATCACGAGAAAAAAATCTATACAAAACGTGTTTGTATTGCAATTTACAGGTTATAAAGAAGACAAGAATAATATTACAATACATGATGAAATAAGAAAGTGCTTAATGGAAACGTTTGTTTTGAAATTTATAAATTGAAAAATTCTGTAACAGTGAATTTTAAAAGGAAAAATATTATTCGTTTCCATTACTTTTTATTTTATTGAAATGAAACTAAATTTAAAAATTAATTTTATTAAATAAAATTTGTTAGTAAATAAATTTAAAAAAAAATCTAAAACTTGATTTATTAAAAGATATACCTGAAATAAAATAATTTTCTATTAACATGATGTTCCAAAAACTAAAGCATAACATGAGAGAAGCTTACGAAATGGAATACGTGAACTCGGACGTTTTGTTACAGTTGCTCTTACACTTTTTTTTTTAAAAGAAAGAAGAAAAAAACCGGTATAGCACAATATATCCGCAAACTGAAAGCATGTGAATAATGCAGAAGAGATCGTTTTTATTCATTTTTTTCTTCTTTTTTTAATTTTGGCTCAATTTTCTATGGCCCTACACATTTATCGCTCAATTTTCCCTGTATAAATGATTTATTGCTGTTGCAAAAAATTTACTTTATCTTATGACTAAAATTATTTTACACCAAGGACAGGAAACACCAAGAATGGTTTTTAAAACTCTGCACAAACTAGCCATTTTTGATATTCAGTAAGACTAAAATTTATTATTTCAATAGGATAAGACGCAGATAAGAGTCAGTAAAAGCATTTTTACGATAAACGAAGAATAACTAATTCAATAATCGTTAACTTAAAATTATTTTGTAAATACACAAAGAGAATCTTACAATAGAGATTGTTTAATAGAGAGTCAATGACGATTACAAGATTTAACTATAAATTATATGCTTGATTAAGTCTTTTCTTGTTCAGCTTTAAGGTGTCACGCTACCCCTTCTAGAGGTAACCGTTACTAGGGCTGATATTTCTTACTCATTGTTTTTCATACCATGTGTAAAATTTATTTCATACACTGTGGTAAATTTAGTGTTGAAAAAGTTTGTAAACTTTTTATTTCATATTGATACCAAATCGAGTGTTTTTACGAACTTCAAAGTTTACACCAATAATTGATAAAGTTATCTGCGGCACGTTAGTGAGGACTGCTGTGTTTTTCGTAAATTTTGCGAATAATGAGTGACACTATTCAACTAAATTCTTACGTGAAATGAATATGTTTTAAACGTATAACAAATGATTTCGAACATGAGTAGAAGTTTAAAGGCGAATAACTGTGTAATTTCAAAACATTGACAGTACGTTTTATTTACATGAAATGTACTTCATGTCGGATTTAATTTACAACCTTGTAGCAGTATTTTTAATATTAAAGAAGTTCCAATCCTCTTTCTAGATTGATAAAAAATATTGATCATTGTCGATTATTTTCCAAATAGTTTCAATTTTTGTCGGATTGATTTGACCTACTCATATAAACAGTTATAAAATGTATGCACGATTTTAATCTCATGAAATTTACGTAAATCTGTCTATTGTATAAAACAATTTTACAGTACGTATTTCATTTCCATTCACTTCGGATTTGTTCGAATTTATGCTTTCTCTGCTGTGTGTATGTTTGATTAAATTATATTTTAAGAAATATTCCAAATCTGCATCCTAAATTTATGATTCTCTTAAATTTGTATTGTAATTTTACTGATCATATCCTACTGTAATCATAAAGTTCGGTGCTACTTAATAACAAACTATTCACAAGGAACATTCCTTTTACTACACTAGGGTTCATCTTTGGTTTTAGTGAATTGAACCACTTCAGGGTAAATTATCATATCCTGCTCTAACTATAAAGTTCAGAGCTACTGAATAGCAAACTATTCACGAAGAACATGTTTTACTACACTTGGGTTCATCTTTGGTTTTAGTGATTTCAGCCACTTTAGTGTAAAGTATCATATCCTACTGTAATTATAAAGTTCGGTGCTACTGAATAACAAACTATTCAGAAGGAACATTCTAGATGTTTCACTACACTAGGATTTATCTTCGATTTTAGTGAATTGAACCACTTTAGTGTAAAGCATTTTTGGTTTTCAGATACACGAAAATTTTTAACGGCGTATGGACAAAATAAATACTTACAATTTAATAGTAATTATTACTATACAAATTATCAAAAACAACCATTTTTACCTTGATTATATTGTTAGGTTCCACAAAAGAAGAGTATTGTTGTCTATAAAAAGTTTCTTTAATATTTGATTTTTTAAAGAGAAAAATTTGAAACATGAAATTATAAAATTAGAGGAAAAAACAATTTACTGTTTTGAGTGATAAATTCAATAGTCATACATTATTCTTCCTTTTACATGTATTATTTTATGTTATCAATTTATTAGCTGATTTAAAAATCTTAGGAGAAATTGTTTTAAATATTTTTTTTATAAACATTTTCAGCTTCATTTTTCCAATCGTAATATTTATTGCGATTTTCGACACATTTTTCGAGATTCTTTAAAAAAATTTTACCTGAGCATATATTTTCAGTATCTCTTTAGTATTTATCATTACATTATAAGCAGTACATTACTTATCTTTACAGTATTCGGTATTTTCAGTATTTATATCTCTGTAGCGAAAGTAAAATAGAAAAACTGTCTTATGTATTTATTTTATTCATATCCGAAAAAAATTTATTACAGACAAAATAGATTTGCGAATGACATTTTTGGTATCTTTAAAATTAGATACATAAATGGACAACAAATTGATAAAATATACAAAAGCATATGTAGCAAATTACCTCGTTAGAATGTCTAACAAAATTTTGATGCATGAAAAACAATTGAGGCAAAAAAATAAAATGCTGAACTTGAGTGACTAATTGCTCACTGTATCAAAAAGCGAAAATTGATAAATGTTCATTAGAATGCATTTTAAATATGCATTTATTTGCATTCGTTAAATATTAATAATTACGTTAATTTCGCTAAATATTAATAATTCGTTAAATATTAATATTAATAATTGCTTTCTAAATTACATTTATATGTTTTATAGTGCTTTATTTACACAGGGTGTCCAAAGATTATTAGGACAAACTTTAAAGGGAAAGAAGGGAACATCATAAGCATTCAGAATTGCATATTGCTATTGTTGTTTAAGGGGGACAACACACAGACTGTAAAAGGAAAGATTTTTTAAGCAATTTTGCATCTGTTGTGATAAACTTAATACATTTTTTTATCTCACTGTACAGAGCGCCAAAAAAAACGGACCACCCTAAATAACTTTTGATCTAATGATCTGATCTTTACGTTTTAGGACCTAATCTTAATGGTTTGAAGGGTGACCTCAAATATGCTAATTAATTAGTGCAGACGATATTTTATGTTACGAAATCAGACATGAAAAGGCATTTTCTCTGAATAAACATACCTTTTTTTCGACGGATTCGGAAATATAGGGGGTAGCCACAATCTGTTAAATATGGTAAGTTTGGTCAGGTCCAAAGTTTGAACCACTTAATGTTAATTTTATTTTTTGCGTAATTCGCAATATCTCCAGATTTTTAAAGTGAATTGAAAAATGTTTGCACAAAATTATAAAATTAGTTTTTCCAAAGATAATTCCATGAAAAAAAAATTTATTTTAGTAAATATTTATTATTTTATTTATTAATAGTTGAAAAACTTTTGAATATTATGGTCTACAATTTTTTATGTGTGATTTTAGAGGTTTTTTTTCAGTGTGTTACTTTACATGGCAAAACTCAATTTGGGTGAAATCAGCTGAATAGTACCTGAGAAATCAAATTTTAAGCAAAATGTCACTCGAGATATGGCGATTTACACAAAAAGTAAAATTAGCATTAAGGGGTCCAAACGTTGGATCGCCCTCCTGACTAAACTATTAGCCATATTTCTCGAAATAGGGCTGCCCCCTATATTTTAAATGTCAGACATCCGAATCCATCGAAAAAAAGGTATGTTTATTCAGAGAAAGTACGTTTTTGTATCTGGTTTCATAACTTAAAATATCGTCTGTACTAATTTTCGAGACCACCCCACCGAACGATTAAGTTATTGTCCTAGAATGTGAAAATTCGATCATTACATCAAAAGTTATGCAGAGAGGCTAGTTTTTTTCCCCGACGTACTGTACAGTGAGCAAAATGAAAAAAGATATCACCCTGAATAACTTTTGTTCTAATGATCTGATATTCACGTACTAAGTGTCAATCTTATTGGTTCCTGAGGGTGATTTCAAATATGCCAATTAATTAGTGCTGACTGTTATTAATATCATGAAATCAGACACAATAATGCACTTTCACTGAATAAACATTTATTGGCATATTTGGATTTCTGATCCACAAAATAGTTATCTGGAAATTGTGATCTTAAAATTTTATTCAGGAGAGCGATTGAAAGTTTCACTTTTTGCGTATTCAATCATATCATTAAAACTAATAACGCAATTTTTTTTTAAATTTTTGCTCAAGAAATTCGTTTACCCAAAGATACCTTGATGCAAAAAGATAATTTTCAATAATTAATTATTTTTTATCATTTAATTTAATACTGGACAAAAAGTTTGAATTATGAGCAATAAATTATACCAAATTAACACCAAATTATTACCAAATTAATCTGCGTATTTTTCTAAACAGAAATTTCAATTTTCTTTTTCATTTAATAAAGGCTGAAGAAAATTAAAATTTATTATTTTCAGAAAAATATATAATTTGGTGACAATAAAACAAATATCTACATGGAGTGATTAATGCCTAAAGTTGGTAAAATTACAGGTACTTGACTTTCGCAAATCTAACGTAAATTTTATTCATGATTTTTTGTTGTTTTGACTGGATATCGGTTTCTTATTTTGATGACAAATTACTTTTTAAGTCATATGCAAATTTATACTTAATTTTGTAAAGAGACTTGAATAAAATATTATATTTAACGATTGTCAAGTTTCATAAAAACATGTTTTTGATTGAATGCGGTTATACATCTGCTTTTTTAATTTTAGTTTTCAATTTATTCATTCCATAAGTGATTCAATTTCAGTAATGTGCATAGTTATGCATTTATTAGGAATAATATATTTATCAATTATTCAATATTTTAATTACTAAACAGTAAAATTATAAACTAGTTATGTAAAATGTATCATCTTAAACCAAACTCTTGTGCCGTTAACGACGGTAATCGGTAATATTGTTGATGTTTTAAAAATCGCTACTATGAGTATAAAGAGCTGTCGAATATGTAGCCAAAATGTCTAAGCATCTTAAAACATCTCGGATATTAAGATATAATATACATCTTAATTTCCTGGCCACGTGTGATTCACAGAACTATTCAGCCAATTATTTTATTAATTTTTTTCTCTTTCTTTACGTTACCACGTAGATTTTTCCATTAACATATTAATCTATTTTAATTTTTATTTGCACTTAATGTTTCTCTTTAAATTAACACTCGTCTTATATAATTACCAAGTTTTTTTTTAGTCTCAGAGCTATAGTTTAGTAGCTGATAAGAATTAAAGAATATTTTGCTGTATTAAAATTACTCCGTGCAAAATGTCTGACTGTTGGTATTAAATAAGTGTCCCTTTTCTCTAAGAATGAACAAACAAATTATTTATTTGTTTAATTTGTAAAAAGTAAATACATGTTAGTGCAACTCAAAATCCCACCACTATTTGCTTTGTCTTTTAAATGAAAAAATTCGAAAAGCAATTTTATTTTGAAGTTTAAACTTATATAATACACCGTTAACTTTAAGGGAACTTCTTTTTTTTAAAAAAAAGATGTTGAGAAAATTTACTTGCGCTAAAATTAGTTTTCAACTTTAGCACAATTCACAACTTAGTATTATAGTATAAATTTGCTACTAGGAAAATTCCTTATTTTGTTAAACAACAAATATTAAAAATTAAAGTTGTAAAAAGATTAAGAACCCGTGCGATTTTTAGAATCCTCATCAGATTTGAAATATGTAATAAAAATACGCAATTTTTAAAACTACTTAAAAAAAAATGGGTTAGATAGAGGCTTTTACAGAAACTATAAATGCAAATTTCTCCTACATTTCGTCATAAGAGGATAGGAATGAAACGGCAACCTTCGCAATAATTTCATTATTTCCAGAATTGAACAAAACATATTATTGCTTGTAAGCTAAAACGAGAAACAACTATTATCATTTATTTAAGCTTATTCCATTAATTTGTTAATAGAGGTACCAATGATAAGGATAGGGGTTGGTTGGTATCAACTCTTATACTACACTGTACACGTTACGCCAAACTTTGGTATTCATTTGCTAGCTACATAAAGTGGTGCTCAGTTTTACTATATATTGGTGCTTTCACTAGCTCCAAATAACGGGAGAAAGTTGCACCAAAAAAGGGTATTTTGAAAAAACCTAAAAACAGAGAAAAGTTGCACGAAAAATAAGTGTTTTGAAGGGAACTAAAATCATAAGAAGGATGCATTATGATTTGGTATTTCTGAAGGAAACTAAAAGCGAGGAAGGTTGCACCATTATTGGGTATTTTTAAAGTACTAAAAAGCAGGTTAAGGTTGCACCATTATTAAGCTATTTTAAAGAACCAAAAAGCAGAGAAAGTTATCATTAAAAGTAATCATTATTAAGTATTTATAAAAAAGGAGAAAATCGTATCATAAATTGATTTAAAATTTATTAAATTGTATTAAAAATTTATATAAAAGAGTAGATTGGTCAACCCCCAATCTTGAATTAAGGAAACATTCCAATATTAATCACATTGGCTTAAGGAAATAATACATTTGAAGTAAATTAAGAAATGTAAAAATAATTACATAACTTGGAAATAATTTCTGTATGTTTTTATACAGATCCAGATCAATATTCAAACATAATTTTTTCATTTACAATTACCTTCATGCTTGCATACATAGACAGAATGAAATATTTGTTATGCAAAATAATAATCTTAAAATTTAAGTATATTATACTTTCTACATATTTTTACATATCACAGCATCCATGAGAAAAATACAAAATATTAACTCAAAAATATAATAGGTAAGTATATTTTTGTTACTAAGAGAGTACATTGAATTGAAAATTATTTTAAATTTACGGTAATTTTTAAAAAAAAATTATGTCAGCATATGCCTATATGTTTAAAGTTTTAAAATTCGGAATTATCTGAAAGTAATTTTCAATATTTTAATAAGATACAAAACTTCTTGATATACTCTGCCTCATCTGAATTAAAATTTAAAATATAACTAAATTACTTATTCACAAACACAATTTATAACTTGATAAAAAGATTAAAAATTCACTTAGTTTGGAAAAAAATTACTATCATTTTTTTACAAATTATTATTAATACAATATTTTTATTACACATTTATTATTATATGTCTTTGCGATTTATATCATTTTCATAGATCAGATTTCTAATGCTTTTAGGGTTTTCAGAGTAAGTTTATATTTGCAGGATATTGTCTGGGTGGCTTAAGTGATAAGAGTTTGGTTTCTAAAGTAAAACTAAGTTTCCAAATTTGATTCCTAGACTGGAAAATTTTCCCTCAGTTGGAAAACTTTTCATTTACAGATTATAATACATAAAGTAAAATACATAATTTGAACTAAAATTCATTAAACTAGAAATGATATACAAAAAAAGCAGGGTACATATGATATGATACATAAAGTTTCAAATTGTCAAAATGTTTAATAAATAATATTGAGTATATATATATATATATTATCAAGAAAAGCAGATATTTTTTGAGCTGATGGTATAGACTGTTTCACCATAAAAGTTACTCAGTTAAAAGGGCTTTACAGCTTTGCAATTTCAGATTCTAACTATAACACTAAGTACTTCACACAAAAATTTTATGATTCATATTTAAATATTTATTCATGATCAAATAATAGATGTTAGGGAAGGGCAACACTATCTCTCTAATATTTATATTCTGACAGAGGATAATAATCTAAAAGGTGTTCTGGTGCTATTATTTTAACTACATCGCTTTTTTTCATTTTAAAAACACAATAAGAGTTAAGAAGATTACACACAAATAAAACTTTGGAGAATTTTCACAAAATAATAATTATTTTTCCAAACACAGGTTCTTCACTCTCAAAACTTGAAACTACACACATTTTTTGTTTGTAAGCTACTTTTGAAGTTTGAAAAAAACTGTTTAAGACTTTCTTGAATTTTGGTTATTTCTGCAGAATAATTATTTTTATCAATAGATTTTACACTGGTTATAACAATATTTTCCCTAAGTCTCTTTCTTGAATAAAAGCATTTAAGTTGTTGGTGCCTTTGTACTAATGAAAGAAGATTGAAAATAATGTAATTTATGCTAATAAAATGTATAGAAATTGAAATAATTTCACAGAAGAAACAAAATTTGAATCCTTACATTTTTAAAACATAGAAAGATCAATCAAAGCAAGTCATATTTTAGTTACCATTTTTAAAATTTATGCTACCTTAATGCTACTATAAATTTCATCAAGACTTAGTTGACGAAGTATAAATGCAACAAAATACGGAACGTTTGGAAGTTCCGTATGTCACAGTTCGGAGTCTATATATTTCTAAATCTTTATCAGGACTTGTTCTTCCACAAAATTCGAAAAAAGTCTCTTTGATCTGGATTCACCAACATCTGTCTATACATTTTTTTTCAATGTCTGCGGTGAAAATATACCGATGCTTACGAAACATAATTTTAAAAAAAGCTCTTGTTGCGTTTCCTTCAAAAGAATAACGTTGTAGGAGGTAACGCGTTAAAATCTATGCGAATTTATATGTGGACGGTAAACTCCGTGGTGAGGCAAATAGTAGCAATTAGATTCCGAAACTCCCGCGATTCCAAAGTTGAGTTTTTTCTGCTAAAACTTTAGAGTCTCCTGAACCTTGTTCGCTGTTTAAAGGCATTCATAACGACTATCTAAATTTCTATAATGTTCCCTATAACTGAGAGAAGTAAAGTTATCGATATTTCCCAGCATTTTTCCAAAGTCTTCTCAATGTTGTCGTCGCCGATATCAGTTTAAACATTTATGTATTATTTAAAAATTACAACTTTTTTTTTTTTTCCTTGACGATTCGTTAAAATTCATTTTAAGAAGGGAATTACATTTATAAATTGGGTGTTGAAATTTATAAATATCACATGTTTAATTGTAATTTGAGTTTTGAATGTTTTTTTTTTGTTTTTTTTTTTATTATTTTTTTTTTTATTGTATGCAATTTCATGAAATATCCTTTTAATTCAGCAAAAAGTTTTTGGGTTTATGAAGGTTTCTTGATATATTTTGAAAAGACTGCCTTTGTAAATTTTTCAAAAACTGACATGGATTTTGGAAGAATCTTCTGGATTGTGTTCAAAATTACAAGGCTACGGAGTTGAAAATTAATAGTTGTAAACCCAAAATCAGATCAGCTGTTCATACACACAACGATGGTAATTAAATATAAAATAAAATGCCCAAATTATCACAGCTAAATAAGTACTTCTTTTTAAACAAATTATTTCAATAAAATAGTTACAAAAAGGAATCCATTAATTAGCCAAGCACACTTTTTCGTTTCACACATATTTTGCTTTTATGAAAATCAATTCAGCATTTTGGTATCTTAAAAGAATAAACTATCAAAAAATGAAATTTAGTAAATGGTCCTTCCTTAAACAATGAAAACGACTGTTTGAAATCGTTCCTTTACTTTATACACATGACTCTTTAAAGTAATTCCTTCCTCAAAAATGGGATCGATGAGTTAAATTTATTAAAAATTAAACTAAATTTACTTCTCTTATTATTATTTCTTATATTTTTTAATCTATTCAGTTTTTGTGAAGTTATATAGGAAACTTTTATTCTGACTAACAAATTAAATTTGAAATTCCATGAAACATCTCACAAAATAGTTTCAAGCTGTATATTTCTTATATTTTTATTCCTGTTTTTAGAAATATGTCTAACTGAAGCTTTCTTTATTAATTCCTTAAGTATTTTTAACAATTTCACTTATTCTGGATTTAACCTGAAAAATGGGTACGAACTTTTAAATATTTTAATAATATAATTTGTTCACAAATTAAAAACAGAAAATAGTTTTAGAAGATATCAGAAGTAATGATCTATAGTTTAAAGGTATCGATAATTAGTATTTAAAATAGGTCCCAATAGTTTAGAGCAAAAAAGCAGTCCCTTATTGTTAATTTTACTTTTTCGCCAGAACTGATGAAGTGTATCGAAAAATTTTCACACACAAATATGAAATTCAATTGTTCAAGATAATTTCATACAAAAAAATACAATGAACTTTTTTTGTTATTTTATTCAATAATAGTAGAAAGTAATTGATTGTAAGATACAAAAAAATTTTCATCATTTTAAAAGTAAGTATTTTGAAATGAAAATCTAAAATCTTGAAACGAAAGCAGTGAAATATTTTGAGTTATCAAATTCTAAAAAGACGTTTCATTTCCGTCTTATTTCGTTCAAATTCAGTATTTTCTCATTTAAAATTACATAATTACAAAAATGATATAAAAATCTGTATACCCCACAGTTCAAAATATTTTTGACTATTATTATATAAAATATGAATAGTTATTAAAAATTACTTTTGCATTGAATAATATTTGGAAAAACGAAACTCGTAACCGCATGTTTGAATTCATAATTTAAAGCTACCCCATAATTTGCTTCAATAGTTTTGGAAACTTGGAGAATTATGCCAAAAATAAATTTAACATTTAGTGGCTTTCAACAGTTTTCATACCTAAACTATTGGGATTCAATTTTTTAGATTGCAGCTACCCCCTATATTTTGTGAGTGAGAAATCTGATGATGACTCTTTCATTTTTCCAGAAAATATTTTTAAAATTTCAAGAAGAAAATAGTTATCAAACTTTCATCGTCAATGACTGGTGGAACTACAGGACTGCATATCAATACACATTTTCATTTTTTGATGGATTGATTTGTGTTCAAAATATATTCCATAGTACAGTGGAAATGCACAAATCAGTATTTAAATTAATATACACAATTAAATTAATAAGGCAAAAACAATTAAAAGTTCTTTTTGCAATAAGAACAAAACAAATAAAACCAAACCAAATATCATCCAACATGAAACCAAAATAGGGGTCCTGTATTATAAATCATGTATAGATGCCTATATATCCCATATAGATGTATTAATTTTATTTATAAATTATATTTTTTTTCTCTTCGAGTCAAATTATTCGGTCTAGTTGAGAAAGACCGGATAGCTAAGATTAAAAACCCTGTCGAAGCTAAACTGTTCGATGAGCGTACTTTTTTTATTTGTAAATATTTTCAATCAATCACTAATGAGTCAAATCGTAGCATCTTTCTAAATCATTCTGAGCTCTTTACCGTTTATTTTGTCCTTCTCCGGCAATTCCGCACAATATGATTCTTTTACTTAACCGTCTTCTTGAATTTCGATTTGAAAATATTCCAATATAAATGTAGCGAAATAAATCAAAATAATATTTTTAGAAACCACGTTTTTGTAGTGAAGAATAATAATTGAAAAACGAAAAACGTGGGGTGCATGAAGTACATAATAGTAACAGTATGTGTGCTCATGAAAATATGTGTATATATATATCTGTAATTGCATCTGAATGTGGATGTGTGTGGTTGTGCATGTGTATGAGTAAGAAAATGTGTATATGTATATGTACTGTTATGTATTTCATGCGCCCCACGTTTTTCAAATTTTTGTTTTTTAATTATTATTCTCCACTACAAAAACATGGTTTTTGAAAATATAATTTTTAAAAAAAAAAATTTCTTTGAACACACTTCCAAACTCTCAAATTTTTCACTCACTGTGCACAAAACTTTTCAGCTGACATGTGACATGTTTGAAATAATCGAATCGACAACAAAAGACAATCGCGAAAATATTAATTTTTCTTTAATTTTAATTTTTTTTTACTATATATGGCTTTTTTTTCTCTTCATTTTCATGCATTGGCATCCAATTCTGAACTATGTGACCAATTTGAAGTCTATAGCTAGTCGGAAAGTTAGTTTAAAATCGATTACAAAATTCCACCCGAACAGAAGGCAAGTTGATACAAACGTGGTAAAAAGAATAACAAAAAAAAATAAGAATATGGAAAGAGATCGGTTAAAAGAAAAAGTGCTTGTGTTTAACCGCCGTTTTTTAAGAATGAATGAATTTCTATTTTAAATGTCTTACTGAACTAACTTGTAGTATTGTGAGCCCTCAATGGTAGAATTCAAAATATTTTTGCTATAAGATGAAAGAAGGCTATAGTGTCTAGGAAAAAAACTTTTTAAATCAATTATAAATTATTTAAACATTTATAAATGGTTATTTAATCCCAAAATGTCTTTAATACATAACGTTTTCTCCATAAAACAGGAAAGAACAGAAAGAGAAAGGTTCTAATCCTAAGGATCCCACAAAAGGAGAATATTTTTGATAAAAGTGTTTGATTAGTACTGATTTAAAATAGCTTGGTTTTTCACTAAAATGTTAATGTTTTTATTTTAAAGTTTTCATACGGCGACTATTACGTTGTCTTAATTTTAACTTTCACTTACTTTTTTTACAACGCTTCTAAAATATATTTTAATGAGCAGTATCAACTTAGATGATATTGACTTTTAGAACTGATAAAAACTACCTTTTTGCTGTTGATATTGTTTCGGTGTTTTTACGAGCACGTATAAATTCATCATACCAGTCAATAATAGTTTATTTTCCTAGTGCAGACTCTCCATAACGCTCACCAAGCCACGTTCTGGCTTCAATAATATTTTTTCACATCAAAAAACAATGTTTAATTAACACACCTAATTCGTTTATATCCATTGTTTTAAAATTTACAAAAACGGAGTCACTAAAACCGCTATAACCTTTAAACTAATAATAAGAATGTCATGAAATTTTGACATGTATTGTCTGAAAGATGCAAAAATTATATGGGATTGTCATCAGTGTTGTGTGTAAGACTTATTGAATTATGTGTTATAAAATGAATAGATATTAATTTACGAAATTAAGATGTAATTAAGACTTTTCAATGGTGGCCAAGCTCCTTAAGAGTCGAGCCATTTTTCAAAATTTGAAATTTTTCGCGAGCCGGAATTAAATACGTATTTAAAAGGTATGCAATAAAGGTATTAAAATTTTTTTTTACATAAACTATATTTATGTAGAACATGTAAGTAAAAGTGCAAAATATGTGTATTGAATTTAAATATTAAAAATTAAACACATTTATTTGACTTCTCTTGAAAAATTTTTAAAATTTGATGAATAATTGGTGACAGCGCTTCTCAGTAATTCTGTGAGATGCTGGTTAGTTAATACTGATCGGTGTTTGAATTTCACATAAGTATTAACGTTTTAAAGTGGAATAAAATGATTCACATAAGTACATTGTTCCGAATATTGAAATAATTCTACAATCAGCCTTTCTTAATTCAGGATACTTCGATTCTGGTACAAATTTCCAAAATTCAGTAATCGACGTCGACTTATATTTTAATCTTCTTGCATCTCTATTAATTCTAATTCTTCAGATGCTTTTTGGGTCATAATTATATTGGAAATGGAAAACACTCACCTTGAATAGAGCAACGTTGCACTTAGTCTTTCATATTTGTTCTCAGTAATTTAAAAGACATTTTGAAACACATACGGAACGATGATAATTTTTTAAAAATATAATAGCACAAAAATGAAAGAAAAGGGAACTCGGGTACATTTATCAAGAGCCACAAATAATTCTTCAAAGAGCCGCATGTGGCTCGCGAGTGGCAGGTTGGCCACCCCTGTTATATATAGTGTTTATGAATTTAAGATCTGTTTTGTGCTGTTTAAGGCATTTTAGAGGAAGAATTTCTATAGAGCAAACTTTTACCGAGTGACTTTGTTTCATAGAGGCTGTAAGGCGTGTGGCATAATATAGACAAAATGGACGATATGTAGTGAATCATCCACTATCATTTTTACGCATGGGAGAATCTTACTTTTTATAAATTGTATTAAAGATAAGAACAAACATATATTTTTTTTAAATAAAGTATGCATTTTTTCCTACAAATAGTGATCACGCAAACACCAATAATTTTAAATGTTTATCACCAAGGAAACTTAAAAAGGCGATCGAAATCTATTTTTCTACGTTCCAAATAAAAATTTTAGGTATTCCACTTCCTGTTCAATTTGCGTCTGCAGGATTTGTACGCACCAGGAAAAAATTAAAAAGGGGTAGTAATTTTTTTTCTGGTGAACCTTGCTTTTCTTACTTCGAGTGTCCTTGATTTCAAAAAGAAGAAAATCTTAGATAAGTAAATCAAAGGCCATAAATTCTACTAATCCAAGGGGCTATTTATGTGAAGCCTCCAAAGCATTGTTTTTTAAAGATACACCTCCGTACAACATCTAAATTCAATGGATGAACGTTTAAATAGAAAGGGGGCAATTTCAAGAAAAGGTTATTGGCAAGGTTTTAAAACTAGACCAGTAGCTTGATTTTTATTTCTTTTTTTAAATAGTATTTTTTCTTAAACTGTTGAGAGGATCTTCTCAACTATTTCCTCAGATTGTTACATTTAAATTAAAGATTATTATACATAAAGATCAAAAAAATTTTATTGTATTAACAAATTGTTGACCTTATGACGAGTTAACTGGTCTTTGAGCGATATAGAATATTCCAAAGTTAAATATTCTTTCATTCAGTATAAATAAAATGTATTGGAGTTTGCTTAGAATTTCTATATTCAATTACAAAATAGTTTTCTGTGACATGACATAGTTTCTGTGCAAAATTGTCTAGCAACAAATGTAAAAATACAGAATCACAGGTTTTGATTCTATTAGGATAAAATTTAGATCATTTCGCAAGGTTACCATAGTATCCATAAAATTACTTTTTGATCTTCTTATTCAATTATTGGCTTACTATAAAAACTCGTTAAATGTTTTTAGCCAAGGAAATTAATTTTAGCAATAATATGAAAAATCTTAATACTCTCTTAGAATTTTAAATAGTATTTATTATTTTAATAGCATATGTTGAGTGAATAAAGTTGTTTTAATTGAAAGTAAATATACCTGATTAAAAAGAATATATTTACCTTTCAATAAATACTAGATGGTGACTAAATATCATAAAAATATATATCTATAACAATAATATTGCACGATTACTTTTTAATATCCATAATCTTAATAAAATAGATTTAAAATTTACCGTTCAATGAAACGTACATAAATCAATTACATATGAACCTTTAATTATTTTACGACAACCAAAGAAATCTGAAAAATCTAAATTGGAAACAGGGTCGTAACATGGGATGTTCAAAGAGAATGTGCGTCATCAAATTTATTTTACTTTCAAATCATGAATTCAAAAATACTTGATTGCCATTTTGAGAGGATTATTCGAATAAAAGATATTTTTTTGGTTCGGTTCTAAGTCACAAATGTTTTGTTTATACTAAATTATCTTTGAAATAATGAAAACATTATAAACGCCTTAATATATATCAAAATTTAAAAAAGAGAATTTTATTAAAGAAATAATTTTTGATATTCCATAGTTAATGTCAGTGTCATACAATAACTATTTTATGTAAGTGCAGTATTAAGATATCATATATGTATTTAGCGATGTCTCGTGACTCATTATTTTAATGCAGGGTTGAGCTGGTTAGTTTAAACCTAACGATTTTTAAAAAAAAATCTTTTGAATAATATTTTTCATATTTTTTTATTCAGAGGAATGAACTTTTCACGCAATTTTGAGTTTAATTGCTGAAGTGAATTTGCGTCACTTCAGAGAAACATAAATATGCAATTTTAAAATGTTTACATATCATTACGTTCCTGAAAAAATGTCCATTTAAAATAAATTAAAGTGAGCAAGTTTTATAGGGTAAACTAACCAGTGAAGGAACACTTAAACTTCGCTTGCCTTTTAAAAAATCATAATAATTTCAAAATTCGTAATTTTAGTTAAATGACAGTGTCAACATATTTGTTACTAATTGCAAACTATGTAAAAAAAATTGTAGAGAGCTTACATTATATTGTTTTAAAGTTTTGGAGGTTCAAATAACAAGTAGTAAGGAGACCAAGTGAAGGAACAGTTCTTACCAGTGAATGAAAACAAAATTTCCCTGTAAAGGAACACTTAATTTTGGTTATTTTTTAATGCTCTTTATGAATTTATATGCCATACAAATATCTAAAAACAAGCCTATTCTTGAAATTATAACATACAAATACTTGGAAAATGTTAACTTTTTTTTTATAATCATGAACTGAAAATTAAGGTGCCAACATATTAATACATACTGTTCATTCACTGGGAAATCTATGCCCAGTAAAAGAAAATGCCTGTTCCCTCGCTGGTTAGAAGTTGTTTTTTGTATTTTAAACATAATTTTGATGCGGAACATCACTAAAGGTACAAGAAAATTAAAGTTTTTCTTTTATTTTCATTAACTTAGAAAAAAAAACAGTAAAGGAACACTTGTTCCATCACTGGTTTTTCATCGTTTGGTATCCAGTAAATAAACGCCCCCTTATCTCAGTACTTGCTTATGCTATGATGCTTAAAATAAATAAAACGTAACTTAAACAGCTATATTTTGAATTATTTTTCACAGTGAGAAAAATAAAACTACTACATACAATTAATTCCATTTTAAACAGATAAATACAAGCACTCACCTTTTAATTTTATCAACGAAACAAGGTGTTGCACAGATAACAAATTCAAAACATTTTCCAGAGAACACTATGTGACCAGGTAATCCAATACATTGTTAGATGACTTCCTATTGTTTGGCAGTAAGCTATTGTTACCAATCAATCTAAAGAAAAACTTTCAAAATCTTATTTTTGATCAATATATATGAAATGTTCCTTCACTGGTTGGTTTACCCTACTTAGTCAAAGTTTCTAGAAATGCTTCATCACCACTAACACTTTATTTTTAAAAATTAGTTAAAATAAGAATGTGCATTGAAAGATATTTTAGTAACTGTTTAGTTTCACAAAATAATTCATACCTTTTATTATTTGTTCTACCTTTATGTTTATTGAATTTATTATTTTATTTAACTTCCATAGTTTTGAAAATTATTTCATTATTTGAAGATTACAACTGTATAGTATCTAATTTTTTTTTTTTTTAACTAAGCATAATTTAAAAATGCTTTGAGTTTTTGGGGAAATCAAAATGTGTTTAAATTTGTTAAAAATGTTTTATTTTATGTCTGTGGAGTTTTTTTTTTTAGGTTGTTTTTAAACATTATGGCATGCTATTAGGGTCTAAAACATTTTTGTGCCCGGGGGCCCTGCATGCTATTAAGACGCATAAAAACGAAAATCTTTTCTTGAAATTAAGAAAATGCGTGATCAATAAAAAGCACAACTCTTGCTCACCTTCAAACTAAAAGCAACAAGTGTTGTGGGAGTGTTTTGAAACCACCAATGTGCAATCATGTCTGAAGGCAGTGTTTTTGATAAGGAAGGTGGAGTTTCTTTTCTCCGCTCGTTACTCACGTTCACTCATATCGTCAAATGGAATGCTCAAATTCGATAGTGAGTATTTTTTATTTTTTTAGAATAACCACAAGCTTTTTATTCCTTAACAAACAAATATTTTTACATTTTCTGAAAAAAAGGACTCGTTAAATGGAATATTCTAGTTCCAAAGTAATTTGTGTTGATAAGTACAAACTTTTTATTCTTTAACACTATACGCGAGTATATTTGGAAGAAATGAAACTCATACCGTAAATTGAAGTGCTCAAATTCCGTTGTGAGTATTATTTTTTTTCTAATAAGTACGAACTTTTTATTCTTTAACGCTACACGGGAATATTTTAACAAATTGAAAAAAATGAAACTGATATCGTAAATTGAAGTGCTCTAATTTCGTTGTGAGTATTATTTTTTTCTAATAAGTGTGAACTTTTTATTCTTTAACGCTACAAGGGAATATTTTAACAAATTGAAAAAAATGAAACTGATATCGTAAATTGAAGTGCTCAAATCCCATTGTGAGTATTAATTTTTTTCTATTAAGTAAGAGCGTTTTATTCTTTAACGCTACACTGGAATATTTTAATAAATTGAGAAAAATGAAACTGATATCGTAAATGGAAGTGCTCTAAGTCAATTGTGAGTATTATTATTTTTTTCTAATAAGTACGAACTTTTTATTCCTTAACTCTATGCTGGAATATTTAAACAAATGGAAAAAAACAAAACTGATATCGTAAATTGAAGTGTTCAAATTCTGTTGTGAGTATTAATTTCTTCTAATAAGTAAGAGCGCTTTATTCTTTAACGCTACACGCGAATATTTTTACGTCAACTGAATGAAATGAAGCTGATCTCCAAAATCGGAATTATCAAAACTCCATTGTTATTTCTTTCTAATAAGTGCAAACTTGTTATTCTTAAACACGACCGATATCCTGATTAAATTTTTCGGCTCTTATTTTCCAGATTGCAGCTCCCTACAATCCAGCGAAATTAAAGTACCCTTTTATTTTCCCCCTTATATATTGAGAGTTAATAATTCCGAAGCCACCAAAAAATTTTATGTTTATTCAAAGAAAGTACGTTTTTATGTCTGATTTTGTATTTTTAAATATCGTCTACCTAAATTAATTGAGTTTGGTCTTCGAACCAGAAAGTCGTGAAAATCAGATCATTTACTCAGAAGTTAGTTTTCTTACGCACTGTATAGGTGGATTGAAATAGCTATAAAAGAATTAAAAAAGAAACTATGGGTTTTATAAAATGTTAGGAAAAATTTAACGTCTCTGCTTTTATTACAGCGATTGTTAAAAAAAAAAAAAATTCACGCAAAGCGCAATGTAAAAAAATGGTTATGATAAACCTGGAAATGCTCCGAGTATATAAATTGAAGAATACATAGCGGATCCCGTTGTAATTCTTAATAATCCGTTGTAATTCTTGTAATGTATAAACCTTAATTGAGAACATAAATCAATCACTTATTTGAGGATTTTCTTAAGAGGATTAAGGGGTGGGGATCAATCTTTCCTATAAATTATCTAAAATTTTACTTCTGAATTTTTTACAGGAGTTTACAGAAATTATTAATTTAATTTTCGTTAAAGAAAAAAAAAATAATTACAAACTACTAAAAATAACTTTTATTAAGCAATATAATATGCTTTTTTTTTCACTAGCTCAAAAAAATTTAAAAGTATTCTTTAAACTGAAATCTGGATTTTTATGAAGAAAAAAATATTTTGACCAAAAAAAAACACATAACGTTTAAAAATATTCAAGTGCTACTATAAATTTAATCAACATGCAAACAATGAGAAAGTTTTAACGTAATAAATTTATTAGAAGTCGAGTTATCTAGCATGAAAAAAATTAGAATTAAAAAAACAAAACTTTTCATAAAATACAAAAATACGATTCTAATTTAGGTGTGTTATTTTCAGTGACTAGGTTTCAATATTTTAACAAACTTCTTTCCTTCTCTAACTTCCAAATTTTTTGGTATCAAATTGCTCAAAATAAAGCAGGTAATAACATCAAAAAATTTCGTTAAGAAAACTCTATGCTACATATGAATTGATTAGAAAAAATTCATAAAAAAATGAAAAAAGAGTCATCCAAAGAAATTGGACATCTACATGACAAATTGGAGCTCTAACCTCTGCCCCATCCCGCTATGCAGTGGAAAGATGTATAAAACTAGACTGTTGGAGAACTCCTAGAATGCATTGAGGTGACACATAAGAAAGTTATCAATTTCGTCAAGTATTTTTGAGAATTCTTTTTACAAAAAAAATCTCGTAATTTCGTTACAAAATTTTAAAAAAAATTTACAAAATACAGCTCTAAGATTGCTAAATCGTTAAAAACAAGGGTTTAATTTCTAAGAGTGCAACCTGTAGAATTTTTGGTATTAAAGTAAATAACACTATTTCGAGAAGCATTGGCTAATTAAAAAGATTTTATAAAATGCATTATAATAATATCCCCGTATATACCAACTTTTGCGAATGGCTGAATTTATCAACTGCTTATAGGATTGCAAATTTGTCGCATTTCCACAAACTATTAATATTTTTCTATTTGCGCAAAATTTATTCAAAATGTGATATTTTTTGATATACATAAATTACGTTTTAACGGCAATTTGTTCTTTTCTTAAGCATTATAATTTTTATTCATTATTTACATTGCATTGTTTATAATGCATAATTGATACAAAAATAGTTTAGAGTCGTAGTTTTTCTTCGATATTAGACAATGCTCTCATCCCATTTCATTTAAAATCCAGTTGTTTTAAGTAAACTGTTTTTGAAATCATTGGTAACTAAACATAATCATAAGAGTAATAGTTTTTCTTCGTTATTAGACAATGTTCTTACCCCATCTCATTTCAAATTCAGTTGTTTTGAGTCAACTGCTTCTGAAGTCATTAGTAACTAACCGTAACTAACTATAATTCCTAACTATAATCTCTAACTTAATCATAAGAGTAATAGTTTTTTCTTCGTTATTAGACAATGCTCTTATCCCATTTTATTCAAAATCCAGTTGTTTTGAGTCAACTGTTTTTAAAGTCATTAGCAACTAAGTATAATCATAAGAGTAATAGTTTTTTATTCGTTATTAGACAATGTCTTTATTCCATTTCATTTCAAATCCAGTAGTTTTAAGTCAACTGCTGCTTTTGAAGACAAAAATAATAATCATGCTTTCGTATTTCAAAATTTTCAAATTTTTTCATGAATCTGTTCCTATCAAACTTGCAACCCTAACTATTATTCACGAAATAATTGGGTTTTATGAACATATATATATATATATATACATATATATAT
>NC_092214.1:437540-447885 GCF_043381705.1 Parasteatoda tepidariorum
TTTTTTTTTGAAATGTTAATTAAGGTGCCCACTTACATATTCGGTTAATAATTTTTATTTGTTTAAACAAAATTACTTTGTTACAATATAATATTCTAATACCAAAAAAAATCACTTACGTAGCGTGAAAATATCTTTTGTGATGTAACTCTTTCAAAAGTACATAAAAATGGTTGAAAGCAGGGGTGTACATGTAGATCTATTAAATACACCTTGTGCGCCACCTAGGAATCAAATCTAGAACCCGACACTCGAAATTTTTGCTCTGTTACAATCGTACCCTGTTACAATTGACCCCACTCTCCCCTACAGTTTCGAAATTTGGGATCATCTGAAAATTTTCAATATTTTAATAAGATACTAAATTTCTGGATATACTCATCTGAATTAAAATTTACAATATAGCTAAATTACTTTTTCACAAACATAATTTACTAATTGATAAAATAATTAAAAATCCACTCAGTTGGGGAAAAAGTACTGTACAAATTAATAGTATTTGAGAAAAACCAATATTTCTTATTACATATCTTTGTAATTTATATCATTTTCATAGATCAGGTTACTAATGCTTATAAGGTATTCCGAGTAAATTCATGTTTGCAAGGTGAATTAAGTGGTAAAAGCTTGGTCTCTGAAGTAAAACTAAAATCCCAAATTTGATTCCTGGACTAGACGAATTTTTACTCATTTGGAAAAATTTTATTTGCAGATCATATATGAAGTAAAATATATACATAATAATCTTAAAGATTTTCTGGTGCTATTATTTTAACTACATCACATTTTTTTCAGTTGATAACCTTTTATGTGAAAAACACAAGAGTTAAAAAGATTACACACAAATAAAACTTCGGAACATTTCTGCAAAAAAATTAATATTTTTCCAAACACCGATTCTATATTCTCAAAACTTAAAACTACACACATTCTTTGTTTGTAAGCTGTTCTTAAATTTATTTTAAAGTTTGGAAAAACTGTCATCTAGAACGCTGATAATTTAGACAGAAAAAATATTTCAATAGGCTTTGCACAGGTTATAACAATATTTTTTCCTAAGACTCTTTCTTACCTAATCATTGAAGTTTTTGGTGTATTTGTACTAATGAAAGAAGATCATAAATTATGTAATTTATGCTACTAAGATGTATAGGATTTGAAATAGTTTAACAGACGACGCAAAATTTGAACCCTTACTCTTTCCTAACATAGAAAAATTAGATTAATCAAAGCAAGTCATATTTTAATTACTACTTTTTAAATACAATTTCAAAAAAATTGAGAAATTGTGGCTCTTATAGAAAATTTTGAAAACATTTCACCATCTGAAAATATATTTCGAGACCAACTATTAATAAGACGTGGTGGGGGGAGGTATTTTTATCTTTTTACACCCACAAAGATCCTGGAAAGGAAGGTTCATATACTTTGAAATATAATTATTTTAATTTATTCATTTACTTATTTATTTATTTACTTACTTATATTTTTATTTTTTTCATTTTTTTGTTGATAAAATGTGTCTAAGCACCCAAGTAGAATTTCTCCTCATGAGAAATTATGAATTGAATTCTATGCAGGGAGACCCCACAGTTTGCAGAGGAACTGTCAACAGTAAAATACTAAATAAACAACATGATAACCACTTGGATACATCAAGGAGTTCATGTTGAGTCCATGTGTTCGGGTTATGGCAGCTGATAAACACACAAGTATTCATGTTGATGGTACTAAAACTCCACATGTATACTGTTTGTGAGGATTGTCTCTTTAGTAAAGTTCTTTTGTTTTATAGAAGCAGATATATTTCAGAATAACAGATTCCTTTTACAATAAAAACATAACTTTTCAGAAAAAATTTTCCTAAAAATAATAAATAAATAAAAAATATTATAAAAAATACATATGATCTTTTTCATGATCAATGAAAACGTTCGATTTATGCTTATGTTAGCTTTTCCTTCCCCCACAAATCTCCAATGTGGGCTAAATTAATATACATAAATTTACAAAAAAAAAATTTCAGTGAAAAATAAGTATCTAAAGCAAAGTATTTATGAGTATCTAAGTATTTTTTTTATTTCTATTTAATTCTGAAAAATTAACTTTTTAAACACAATATTTTGTTTCTTTTAAAATTAGTTTCGAGCACCCCAACCAATTTAAAGAAAAACCCAGTTTAAATGACAATCCGATCTACCAGCCTTTCTCTCAAGGGCCAACTTGAGGTAAAACAGAGTATAATTTCACAGGCTGAAAGATTGCCTTATTTTTATCACTTGTATTGAACTTTCTGTGCGCATAAGATGGATGTTATTTACTGAAAATATTTCATACAAGGAGTTTTCTAGAAGAACTATCTAACAAAGTTTTTAAAGATTATCAGTAATTAATGCAAGTAAATAAGCAAAATTTACTTACCTTCAAAAGAAATAGTCAATTTCAAAGACAGGAGCGCACGAGATTATACTAAGTTTCAACAACAAAATCATCCAGTAGTCAACAGTTGAAAAATAAATTATCGGTCACTGTTAAAGCTTGTGTCCCTCATAGTAGGAAATTTTGGTGCAATCAATTGCGCCATAAAATTATTTATCGATCATATTTACCAATTTATGGTGCAACTGAAATAAAACAATTTTTCATTTAACCAAACTAGTGTAATTAGAAACTTTGCACCAAGTATCGGTTAAACATTTTCCGTGTTTTTTACAGTGTATTAAGTAGTTGTAAGCAGATAATAAAGAAAAATAAACCCTTTCATAATAAACAATTGGTTCAAAATAAACCATTCAATGAGATCTTAGGAAGTTAAAACCGATTCTAGAAAAATCCAGCTACTAGTTCTCTAGTATGCCAACCGGACTGCGCAGGGGTCAGGGCTTTGCATCAGAAATGTTTGAATCCCGGGTAAGACATGAATGTTCTTTCATTCTCTGTCCTTACTGTGGAAGCAGCGTTGGCCTACCTAATATGGTGCCCTTGAAAGAGTGTCTAACAAATCTGCCCTGAAAATCTCTGAACTGACAAAATGTAAATACAGGTGGGCATTGGAAATAAAAAAAATCTCTAGTATTACTCTTATAAAACTGATAAAAATAAGTTTGGTCAATTTTTTCAAAATTTTCTTAACCACTTTTTGGAGAGGGAAAAAATGCAAAAAATAATAAAATAGCCAATGTAATGAACCAATATCCTCCTCTACCAACGAAATAGGTACTTTGTTCTTTGCTGTAAGATATGGTGTGGTGTTATTATGTACCAAATTCTGTTTTTTGCGATTTTCAAGGCGTTCATTCTCGATCGCACCAAGCGGTGTCTTTGGAGAGGGAAGAAATGCAAAAAATAATAAAATAGCCAATGTAATGGACCAATTTCCTCCTCTACTAACGAAATAGGTACTTTGTTCTTTGCTGTAAGATATGGTGTGATGTTATTATGTACCAAATTCTGTTTTTTGCGATTTTCAAGGCGTTCATTCTCAATCGCACCAAGCGGTGTCTTTGGAGAGGGAAAAAATGCAAAAAATAATAAAATAGCCAATGTAATGGACCAATTTCCTCCTCTACCAACGAAATAGGTACTTTGTTCTTTGCTGTAAGATATGGCGCGATGTTGTTATGTACCAAATTCTGTTTTTTGCAATTTTCAAGGCGTTCATTCTCGATCGCACCAAACGGTGTCTTTGGAGAGGGAAAAAATGCAAAAAATAATAAAATAGCCAATGTAATGGACCAATTTCCTCCTCTACCAACGAAATAGGTACTTTGTTCTTTGCTGTAAAATATGGTGCGATGTTATTATGTACCAAATTCTGTTTTTTGCGATTTTCAGGGCGTTCATTCTCGATCGCACCAAGCGGTGTCTTTGGAGAGGGAAAAATGCAAAAAATAATAAAATAGCCAATGTAATGGACCAATTTCCTCCTCTACCAACGAAATAGGTACTTTGTTCTTTGCTGTAAGATATGGTGTGATGTTATTATGTACCAAATTCTGTTTTTTTTCGATTTTCAAGTCGTTCATTCTCGATCGCACCAAGCGGTGTCTAATGCGTGCGACTTTTTCAGATTGGCTGTCTCAATAAGTTTATTTCATCGATCTGATTCCATCGATTTACTCACATACACAGCTCAGTCACTTAACCACACCACCTAATAAGCGTTTCCTTTTCCCATCACATTTTTGTCTGAGTTATTATCGTTTTACCTATAGATATCACAAAACCACATCTCATAGGCTGTATTTTAATTGCTTTTAACTATGTTAAATATGGTGCACAATTCAAAGTTTTTTCCAGTGTTCCATACTCCATATTCACCCTAACTGCTCCAAAAATTCCTTTCTAGTTCACAAATAAGATTCTTCTTCTAATTTATCATACTGATTTATTCATTGTCCATCACTCGTTTCCATATAATGTCATTAGTCTTACGAAAATCTTATATAGTTTATTTTGTTTCTTTACATAAGTATGTACTACTTTAAAACTGCTTTATCTTTATAGTAATGAAAGATTAGATTAATGAAATGTAGATTGTGTATTTTTTTATACTATTTATATTCGTGAAATATAAAAAGAAAAATTTAAAAGAAACGTTGAATTAACCGTTTTTGTTAAACTTGCAACCTTTTGACGGAGACATTTAAAAAATATACAAGTAATTCACACTGACCATTAAGGTATGTCTAACTTAAAAATGAATAGATTGGAAGAAATCGGTTTTCAAGAAAAAATCTGATTATTCACTCTGGTCAGCTCGAGTCTACAAAAGTGGACACAGATTATTTAAGAAAAGGTTTCAGATCAAAATGTGTGTTCGTGAAAATGGAACTTTACAACGAGTACTTTTCCTTACTTATTTAAACACTAAGAATAATCATTACAGACTTGGGATGACTATTTCAGTAGCAACTTTTCAAGCGATGTCATTCAAAACTCTGAATAATAAAGTGAAATTCCAGCAACATAAATTTACTACCATAACATTCAGCAACATTGTAAAACATTTTAAGATCTTTTCAAAATAAGATTAATTTTGAAAAATGTAACGCGCGATTTATGCATATAGATGATATCAAAATAAGAATTTATTTAAAAATCTACATGACATGAAGAATTTATTTGATCTCATAATAAAAGTTTGAAAAAACGTAATCAAACGTTACATCCATTTTCTTAAACACGCATTTCAAGAAGTGTTAATTTTCGTAAACACGTGTCGTTAGCTGTGTCCATTTTGGTAAACACGCATTTTGTGCCATTTTTGTAAATAAATACGCATTTTGAGCTGTATCGAGAATAAAAAGCTTCCCAACGTATTATTTATTTGTCTTGGATCATAATGAAGAAACTATGACTTTGAAGGGTCCGGCTATCAACGTGATACCTCAACGACGATGCCTCCCCCCCGGAGTGACTCCTTAGCGCCTGTTCGACTGATTGCTATTCTCGATCACTTTACTCCGAATGTAGAAACGCCAACTCAAAATCAAGATCTTTACCAAAATCAATAAAAATCTGTTTCGACCTGACTTTTCTTTAGTTACCTCACCTTGTATTGATAATTCTTTTGGTACGCTCAGCAAATTCTAGCAGGTTGTATATTTTCATTTCATTTTTTAGAAGATAAATCTACTATAATACTATTATGCATAAAAAAAACTGGTTAGCGGCTCAAGGTAATTGAACTTTTTAGTCAACATGGATTTTATGTATTAACAAGTCAAAGAAAGAAAAAATTTATCAAATTTTAAAAGAAAAAAAAAACTAATAATCCTTTCTAAATGTCGTAGTTTATTCTTTTTATTCCTTTAAACTAAATATAATAGAAAATTCTTCTACTGGCACAATCATATCAAGGATTTCCAGACCTGAATCCGAAAGAATTTAATTAGTTTTCCTCCTTGGGTGCTACATTAGCTGAAAAAAGTTTTGCTTTACTCCTCAGTTCGATAATTTAGTTGGCAACATTTAAAATTCACAATTTCATTGCAACGATTATGTAGGGAAAGTTTCTAGTGCTCATAGCTAGATTTGACNCCCCCCCACAATCAGGGATTTGGGCATCTACGCTAATCCATCTTAATTGGCGGAATCTTTTTTCTTTTTTTTTCAGTGGGTTTGATATTGATGATGCCCTTCTCTCAGTGGCGTCATTTCGTCCTATACTGTAAAAATTTCAAAATATTTTTCAGCATTCCTACACACACCATTTTATAAAATATGAAATAGATAAAATAAGTAACTTTTTTTGCAGATTTTTAGTGTGACTATTAAAAAAATATTGATTATTTGCAAAATTTATTGATTTTTTACAAAACGTGAAGTAAATTAAATACTGAATTTCTTCAGACAGCTATTCTTCTCAGAGTAATGATGATTAAAAATTTATAATAATGAAAAATCCATATTCTAGAGTAATTTCATAACATTTGTAAACATTTTTGCCAACACCATTTCATAAAGCATAAAGTAAATTAAATATGGAATTTCTATAGATAGGTTTTTTAGCTTGTTTATTATTAAAATTTATTTATTGATTACTTACATTAAAATTGGTAAATTATTGTGATTTAATGCAATCACTTTCTGTGAACGAAATAGGACGAGGAACAGCATTCTGTTCCCCAATCATTTTGTAATATTAATTAGTTACACAATTTAATTGTAAGTTGTTCCATAATAACAAGCTCGGTGCCTTTTTTTTTTAGAATTCTTGATAACAAAGAAAAGTAAAAAAACACGCATTAATGGGGAAATGTGTGAAACATAGTGCACACATAAAGTAATAATTCAAAAAATAAAATCATTAAGGATTGATAAATCATCAGTTACAGCCAATGCTGCATAAAAATATTTAAAAGCCATTCCTTTTTTTAAAAAATCTTACGTGTTCATTCGAAGCCATTTTTCACTTGTATTAAGAAAATTTTATTTTGATCACTTAAATCTACAGTGAATTAGGATAATCTTTAATGTATTTCAATTACCTTTGTTTTATTTCAAACATTTAACTTACTCAAATATTTATTTGAATTGAATTTTTACTTATTCTATTGTCAAATACTTTTTTATTTGTGATAGCTATTTCTTTTTTAGTTAGCATTTCACTTAAAATAAGTCATAAAAAAAAACATTAAAAAAGTTATAGATTACTGGTTGCTTTATAATTGCAGTTGAAGTTTTCTCTCGGAGCCTTCCGCAGAACACTTTTTGAGAACTGCTGTCCCATCTCTGAAACTGCACCTATGATACATTGTTTTCATGCTATTATAGACAATCAAATTCTCAATAAAATAGCAAAGATATTTTTGCATCTGCTCATAATTTCTCACACATATTCTACGCAAAATTTTTAAAAGGAAATGTACTTTCAAGACTTACAAGTAAAATTTCAGAAATGAAGATAGCAAAATAATATCGAAAATTTAATTCTTGTCATTAAGTTAAATTCGATAATCATACGGCATCCAACAAGATAGAACTGACAAAGATATTTTCTTACTTACTAGGTATTAATAAAGTTCACAAATGAAAGCACCTATTATGGAAAAACATTTAAATATCTTAATTTTTTAGCTATCAGTCTGATAGATTCAATATTTAGTTATGAGGCAGAATGCGTTCACATTAGTAAAAGGTTCATTTCATTTCTTTTTTTCTTTTCACTATTCATAAAATTCACACTAAAGTATTTATTCGTATTAATTTTCTTCTGAGATCAAGTTACTATTCATCAAAATTGATGAAAATGTCATTTATATTTTTTTTAAAAATTATAATTCATTTCAGGGAGCCAGTTACTATTAATCAATATTGACCAAAAAACATTCGAATTAAAAAATTGTAATTTATTTCCGAATACTGTTCATCAAAATTGACAAAAAATATCACTTGTATTAAATAAATTATTATTTATTTCAGATGGCAAAGATTTAAAGATTTGAAAGAATGTCAAGAGGAAACAACGTGTGGAACATTGATTCAACAACTTATTTCCCGATAGAACAACCTGAAGAAATTCCAAAAGAAAGTCAATCTAAAGAAGTGGTATCTATTGCTAAAAGAAATGAACGTGAACGTAAGCGTGTTCGACTCGTCAATCAAGGGTTTGCTATTTTGAGAGACAGAGTTCCTCGCGAAAGATGTAACAGAGGTCGTCGTTCCAGCAAAGTAGAAACTCTAAGAGCTGCTATTATGTATATAAGGCAACTCCAGCAATTGCTAATGGAAAACCAGATATGCTTACAAGAACAATCTTATTGCTATGTTCAACCTGCAACCGTTTCTGGTAATTATCATTTGGCTGATGGCATGCATTCAACCACTTTTCAACATTATACTGGCAATATGCATTATTCTAATGACTTGTATGAATATCAGCCACCTCAATCCTGGTTTACTTGACGAATCTTTTCCAAAGATCATCTCTCTGATTGACTCTCTCCGGAATTGATCTTTTATTTGGAGAATATTTTTGTAAATATAGTAGTTAGACTTGTTAAAAGAATTTAAAAAATTTTATAAAATAGTCAGTAAAAATAAATTTGATTATATTTATACTGGGTGAGGAAAGAGTAACCATGAAACAAATTTCGTATAACAAATTTTGGTTAAGAAGAAATATTTATCGTTGTTTTTGAGTAAATAATGACAAAAAAATTAATAAAGAGCAAAGAAAAAAGAAGACAAGAAATATCCAACCAAATCAAAAAGTTGAAACGAAAAATAAGTCAAGAAATCAATGTTTTTTTTAAGGTATAAAAGCACCAAAAATCGTGAAATATATTCCTTAAAAAATACTTATGGATGAAGTGTTTATAATCGTTAACCTTTTTATTTCAAACACTCATTAACGCCACACTGTTATTAATGATTAAAATAATCTCCATGGATCCCATTGTTTCCACCGAATCTCCCATATTTGGCTGTTCTTTGAAAGCTCTGTTTTGGAAAAAGTATGCTATTTTCATAACTGCTGTGAGTTTGCACCAGTTATTCATAAAAGTTCGGTCAAGTTTAGCTTATCTATAGCCAGCGGCCTCTATCTTAATTCTGATAATGGAGTAAAACGCTGGTATGAAGAAAATCCACAGTTTTATAAAAATGAAAAGCGTTTGTGATCTATTTTTCTTTTTTTAATGTTTAATAGGGTCTTCAGCACTACATAAACAAAGCTCATAAAAAAAGAAAAATTATTCATTGATTTTGATAATTTTTATCTAGGTGGAAAAATCTCGCCAGATTGGCGATATTTTTCCGCCTTATTTATACATTCGAAATCCAAGATTAGAATATATATATAGAATTTTCGAGATAACAAATTCAGAACTAAATATGTTCTATAAAATGGAAAAATATTACTCTAAGAAGTAAAGTCATGAAACATAAGACTAACTACAATGTATGAAATTATTGTTTACTAAAAATCTAAATACAACGATGATTTAAAAGTAAGTCAAAAATAATTATGCATTAAATAGAAAAGAAATGTATTTTTTTGATTTTTCGGAAAAAATTCAATCTCTATTTGGAAACAAGGTTTGGGGAAGAAACTGTTCGACATTAGGTGGATATATAATGTGAAGGGGGAAGACATAACAAGGTTTTCGAGAATGTACTGTATAATAAAGACGTTCTCATAAGACATAAATCTGTCAATTGTATTTAATAATTTGATACTATTTCTATCCGCTTAGGTTTTGTTCTAATTCATATTCTCCGTGTGTTTGATTAGCAAACCGAATTCATTTTAAGAATCCTCCAAATTTCTCGCAATACAGGAGTTCTCTTGTCTTCTGGATTGGGTTCAAAATTACAAGGCTACGGAGTTGAACATTCGTAGTCGTAAACTAAGAAATTGGATCGGCTGTTCAACGACGGTTGTAAAATAAAATAAAACTTGGGCAGGAGCCTTGATGGCTCAAGCGATAGAGCGCTCTCCTTCCAATGAGGTGAACCGGGTTCGAATCCCAGCAATGGCTGGTCGATACGAATTCCGCATCTGACTTGCACAGACAACAGTGCTGACGTAAAATATTCTCAGTGGGAGGCGGATCATGGGTTAGAGTCCCCTTGCCATCTCGTTAACCATGGAAGGTATTCCTCTCCACGTAACGCAAATGCGGGTTAGTTCCTTCAAAAAGTTATCCACGAAGGCAAATTTCTCCCAATACTTAATCCAGGAGTTCCCTTGTCTTCTGGATTTGATTCAAAATTTCAAGGCTACGGAGTTGAACCTTATTAGTCGTAAACCCAAAATATTGGATTGGCTGTTCAACGACGGTTATAAAATAAAATAGAAGTCTGTCAGGTATTATACAGGGTGTCCCAAAAGGTCGTT